>NC_030423.2:260000-285000 GCF_001660625.3 Ictalurus punctatus
TACACCAGTACTCTACACCAGTACACTACACCAGTACTCTACACCAGTACACTACACCAGTACTCTCCACCCGTACACTACACCAGTACTCTACACCCGTACACTACACCAGTACTCTACACCCGTACACTACACCAGTACTCTACACCAGTACACTACACCAGTACACTACACCAGTACTCTACACCAGTACACTACACCAGTACTCTACACCCGTACACTACACCAGTACTCTACACCAGTACACTACACCAGTACTCTACACCAGTACACTACACCAGTACTCTACACCAGTACACTACACCAGTACTCTCCACCCGTACACTACACCAGTACTCTACACCCGTACACTACACCAGTACTCTACACCAGTACACTACACCAGTACACTACACCAGTACTCTACACCAGTACACTACACCAGTACTCTACACCAGTACACTACACCCGTACTCTACACCAGTACACTACACCAGTACTCTACACCAGTACACTACACCAGTACTCTACACCAGTACACTACACCAGTACACTACACCAGTACACTACACCAGTACTCTACACCAGTACACTACACCAGTACACTACACCCGTACACTACACCCGTACACTACACCAGTACACTACACCAGTACTCTACACCAGTACACTACACCAGTACTCTCCACCCGTACACTACACCCGTACTCTACACCAGTACACTACACCAGTACTCTACACCAGTACACTACACCAGTACTCTACACCAGTACACTACACCAGTACTCTCCACCCGTACACTACACCAGTACTCTACACCCGTACACTACACCAGTACTCTACACCCGTACACTACACCAGTACTCTACACCAGTACACTACACCAGTACACTACACCAGTACTCTACACCAGTACACTACACCAGTACTCTACACCCGTACACTACACCAGTACTCTACACCAGTACACTACACCAGTACTCTACACCAGTACACTACACCAGTACTCTACACCAGTACTCTACACCAGTACTCTACACCAGTACACTACACTATCATCATCACACAACTCCATTGTAAAAATTACACACCCGGTCTGACTATACTGCATATGTATTCATGATAAAATAGTATTATGTTATGGAGCTAATTGCTAATTAAGAAAAATCTACATTCTATCTCGAGGCTCTTCATTTATTCACAGGATCACATCAAATAGAAATGAGCAGAATGTCAAGGAAATAATTTTCTCTTTCACTCACTGCAGTATAATACATCACATATATAGCAATGTTTATACAGACGACGTGCGCAGGACAGAACTGAGCTGTCTAAAACTCAGACATATCAGAGCTGAAGTTCATCAGAACATCTTTAACACTGACTCAGCACTCAGAAATATGTGTGTGTGTGTGTGTGTGTGTGTGTGTGCGTGTGTGTGTGTGTGTGTGTGTGTGTGGTTTTTACACTCTGACAGCACCATCTAGTGGAACAGTGAAGCATTGACACACACGATCACATTTCAGACCTGCCGCACATTGTAATATAATGAAGGATAAAAATAGAATTGTATGAAATTATTTACACACTTTCTAGACACGTGACAATGTTTACAAGATGTTTATAAATAAAAGAATGATCTCCAGTTCTGCACAAAAGATTTATAAAGCATTATTAGAGTTGAGAAACTGTAATTAACCCTAACACCTGTCTAGATAATGCTATATAACACTTAACTAATCCTAACCATTAACTAACCATTAACTAACCATTAACTAACTATTAACTTCTAACTCCAAATTTCTTTTACTCAATCTAACTTCAACATTCAAAGCAATATGGTGTGTTCTCTCTCTCTGTGTGTGTGTTATCTGTTTCTCTTCTTCCCTTTCTCTCTCTCCTTCTCTCTCTCTATCTGTCTCTCGCTCTTTGTCTCTCTCACTCCCACACACATCTTGTTATTGTACCTGTTTGCGCCCACACACTCCCCATCACCATTTCTGCACTTAGCGCTTACACACACACACACACACACACACACACACACACACACACACACACACACACACACACAAGTTCTCACACAAATCTGAAAATCATCGCTGCATGTGTTAATTCACCACACAGTAAAAGAACATTAACCGTTTCTGTTCCGGTCAAAATGATTCTGAAACGGTTTTAATAACAAACTCGAACACGTTTTTAGGTATTAGAGTGTTTCGGGGTTCTAGAATGCAAAGTTTAGAGCACAAGGTTCTAGGGTTTGAGCGCATGGTTCTGGAGTGTGAGATTAATGAGGATCTGAGCAGGATCGGTCTTGCGATCACCTCGTCGCTTCACACAGAGTGCCAAGTGTTAACGCTCCATTAAAGCCATATATATATATATATATATATATATTTATATCTCCATCTCATCCTCATGGACTGCACCAGATCGGTCAGTTCTTGCTGTGAGATGTTCCTCCACTCTTCCACCAAGGCATCTGCAAGTTCTCCATCACGTCTGGAGGACACACGGTTACATGTAATGTTCCACTGCGAGGACGGACAGCTGTCCTTCCTGTCTCCCTGTAGCACGTCTCAGACGTCTTACAGACATTGCAGTTTATTGCTCTGAACACATCTGCAGTCCTCATGTCTCCTGCAGCAGGACTACGGCATGTTCACGCAGGTGAGCAGGAACCCTAGACATCGTTCTTCTGGTGTTTTCCACAGTCAGTAGAAAAGTCTCGTTAGTGTCCTAACTTACTGTAACTGACTTTAATCACCTTCCTCCTGTAAACTGTCGTGTCTTAAGGACCGCTCCACAGCTGCACGTGCAATAACTGTTTACGGTTCATTAGAAACATCATTTAACCTTCAGATTAAAGATCTGTAAAGATTATTCTCATTTTACAAAATTATCTTTAAAATACAGTCTCCTGAAAACAGGACGCTTCTGAGTTTATATATATATATATATATATGATACAGTACCGTACCATACAGTACCGTATCATACAGTACCGTATCATACAGTACCATACCATACCACACAGTACCACACCAAACAGTACCGTACCACACAGTACCGTAACACAGTCCCGTAACACAGTACCGTACCACACAGTACCGTACCACACAGTACCGTACCACACAGTACCGTATCATACAGTACCGTACCATACCACACAGTACCACACCATACAGTACCGTACCACACAGTACCGTAACACAGTCCCGTAACACAGTACCGTACCACACAGTACCGTACCACACAGTACCGTACCACACAGTACCGTATCATACAGTACCGTACCATACCACACAGTACCACACCATACAGTACCGTACCACACAGTACCGTAACACAGTCCCGTAACACAGTACCGTACCACACAGTACCGTAACACAGTACCGTAACACAGTACCGTACCACACAGTACTGTAACACAGTACTGTTCCATACAGTACCGTACCACACAGTACCATAACACACAGTACCGTATCAAACAGTACCATACCACACAGTACTGCACCATACAGTACTGTACCATTCAGTACTGTACCACACAGTACCATACCACACAGTCCGTGTCATACAGTACCATTCCATTCAGTACCGTACCACACAGTACTGTACCATACAGTATCGCACCATACAGTACCGTACCATATAGTACTGAACCACACAGTGCCGTACCACACAGTACCACACCATACAGTACCGTTCCATATAGTACTGTACCACACAGTACTGTATCATACAGTACCATACCACACAATACCACACCATACAGTACCGTACCACACAGTACCATATCAAACAGTACCGCACCGTACAGTACCGTACCACACAGTACCATACTACACAGTACCATACTACACAGTACCAAACCATACAATAACGTACCACACAGTAACATAACATACAGTACCGTACCACATGGTACTGTACCACACAGCACCAAAACATTTCGTAACACTGTCATTCAGGTGGAAAAGCTTCCCTGGGTGTGGAGCGCAGCAGACAGGTTCTCTAGTCAGATGAGTAACACCACAATGCCACGCTCTCTCTGCAGGATCACTGCAGCTTCCTCATGTTCTCTCACCAGTGGAACATAAAGGATGGGCCCTGAGACGTGAACGTTCCCCAGAGGAACCAAAAGAACCCCAAAGTTCTGCTGGAAGAGTCAGAACAGAACACACTCTGTACACCAACTCAACTGCGAGCTCACAATGACATCACTGTTCTTCTACATTCCATACTTCTGACCGTGCGTGCATGTGTGTGTGTGTGTGTGTGTGTGTGTGTGTGTGTGTGTTGCAGTCCATCGTTCTGCCCCGACACAAAATGGATGACAGAAAAAACAGCCACATTCAGCTACACTTTCCTGAGAAAACATATCTCTCTCTCTCTCTCTCTCTCTCTCTCTCACGCACACACACACACACACACACACACACACACACACACACACACACACCTGCTCAGAGGAGTCCATCACATCCTGTAAACATCCAACAGTTAGAGGACCTCAGTGAATCCACTCTTTCTCTCTGATCTCCGTCTCTCTCTCACACTCTCTGTCTTTCAGCTATCGCTAAACGCAATCTGTGTGTGTGTCTGTGTGTGTGTGTGTGTGTCTGTGTGTGTGTCTGTGTCTGTGTGTGTGTGTGTGTGTGTGTCTGTGTGTGTGTCTCGTACCTGTGGAGTCCAGTACTTCCTCTATAAGTGGTGGCAGACGCAATCCATCCATGGTTTTCACTGAGGAGAGGGACGGAGTCCTAACACACACCCACACACACACACACACACACACACACACACACACACACTCAGTCAAAGGGGAAGGATAGAAAATCACACACTACACAGAGTAGAGCCTGAATCTGATACAGCGTGGGAGAGAGAGAGAGAGAGAGATGTGTAGCAAACTCTTCCGACTGCATTTCATTTCCTTGTTGCTGTTTTCACGCATCCTGTCTCTCTCTCTATTTCTCTCGATTTATTTCTCTCTCTTTCTTTCTTTCTCTCTCTCTTTGTCGTTCTCTCTCTATTTCTCCCTCTCGTCCTTCCTTTCTTCCTCCGTCTCTCTCGTTTATTCACCAAACATGTGGGTCTCGTTTTTCATAGCACTAAAACTTGTGTCTCTCGTTCTCTCGTTCTCTCACATTCTTCACTTTTGACACACAGTTGGTGTCTTATCTACACAACACACCAGAAATGCACTGTGCACGTACACACACACACACACACACACACACAAAATTCCAGTGAGGCACAGCGTGCCTTAACCCTTTAGGAGGTCATGAGAAATCTGGAAACGATCTCTCTCCCTCCATCTCTCCCTCCATCTCTCTCTCTCTCTCTCTTTCTTTGCTGCTGTGAGAAGGAGAGGGACAGGAAGTACATGTGTAAATAAATGTGTGTGTGTGTGTGTGGTGATACACTGCAGTTATGCAATGTGTTAAAGTGTAAGTGTGTAAAGATGGAGTGAACAGATGTGGAAGGAGGTGTGGCCTGTGGAGCTGTCCGTCTCAGTGCAGGAGGCATGGCCTGTGGAGCTGTCCGTCTCAGTGCAGGAGGCGTGGCCTGTGGAGCTGTCCGTCTCAGTGCAGGAGGCGTGGCCTGTGGAGCTGTCCGTCTCAGTGCAGGAGGCGTGGCCTGTGGAGCTGTCCGTCTCAGTGCAGGAGGTGTGGCCTGTGGAGCTGTCCGTCTCAGTGCAGGAGGCGTGGCCTGTGGAGCTGTCCGTCTCAGTGCAGGAGGAATTTCACGATTTAAAAATTTGCCACATCTGAGGTTTATAAACTGAAAAGTAAAGAAGCACAACCTAATCTCAGCAGTGTTGGTCTTCGCGATGATTGTGGCATCGGAGAAGTACAGATGGGTGACAAATTAAGGAAAACCCCAACATGGTGTGTGTTAGTGAGGTGTTCAGGCCAGAACAAGACTCCAGAACAGCTTCAGTAAGAACAGATTCTACACGTCTGCGGAACTTCCTCCACAAGATCTTCCCTCATTTTCTTCTGTAGTTTAACTAATTTATAACTCTTCAGTAAATCAAGCTAGCACTAACACGTTAGCAGTGGGCTTCATAAAAATCCAGGGGATTTTAAAACATAAATAATTAGCGCCATAAAATGCAGCATTACATATAGCTGGTTATCGTTGCGCCATGGGTTGTGTCTGAAGACCACAATGCTCAATCGGTAAACATCTCACAGTGAGTTTTTTCAGAAGCTGAACTGACAGTAGCAGGTTCTCCAGCGCAGTGAGAACTCGGCGATTACAGCGTGGTCTCAAATCAAACCTTTTTTTTTTTACATCAGGGTCATTAATATTTTTATTTATTAAACCTAAAAGATAGAGACGCAGACACACTCATGCCATGTAATGAAGTAATGTTACACACTCACTGAGGACCTCTCTCACACACAAAAACACACAACCAGCTTCCTGAAACCATTTAACCCCCCGGCTTTCCTCTGGCACCGGATGGTTGCTAGGCAACAAGAAGTGAAATGAACATGACAAATACACAATTGTAATTTTACAGGGGAAAAAAAACCCCAAAACACAGAAACAGACACTGATACAGACACTACCACTTACCCTCTAACAGATATTTAATAACAGAGAGAGAGAGAGAGAGAGAGAGAGAGAGAGAGTGAGTGAGAGAGAGAGAGAGAGAGAGAGAGAGAAGCTCAACTGTTCCAGGATGCTCCAATCAATCCATAAACAAACTCATTCTAGAACCCTGAACATGATTAGTATATTATACAGTGCGGGGAATAAGACAATCCAATTAATATTACTACAAATCTCACACACACACACACACTCACACACACAGTGTCGTTTCTCTCTGCCCTCATCACGGTCTCCCTGTTCTTCTCGTCGTCATGCCAACATGATGAGAATCACTCTGGCCTTGCTTATTAATTATAGCTTACTAATGAACACACACACACACACACACACACACACACACAGCATAAAAATAGGTGTTACACCTTTTTGTTCATGTAGACGTAACAGAATATTTAAAAAGAGTTTTTACTAATTAATCTGTGTCCAGTCAAACGCATTCTCTGTGACACATAAGCCCCGCCCCACAGACAAACTGCAGGTAAAGAAACGGCTCTACAGTAGCAGGTAGTCATGTGGCTTCCCACAGATGATAAATCATTTCAATTCCTCAGTGTGAGCTTAAGTGTTTTTTGGTAAAATAAACAAGATTATGATCTAAATTCATCTCTGAATAATGACAGTGCAATCTCGTTACTGTCCGCCGGGGTCACCGAACGATCAGGAAACAGCGCTGCACTGAACACAAGGGCTTGTTTAGGGGATTTTTACCTCAATTCCTTCTAATTTTGTCTTTTGTCAATTTCCAGCCACAATTTCGTCCTACCTGTCAGGCAGCAAAGCACCATCTTTCCTCCTCAAACAAGAGCTCACAGATTCCCATGACTGGCTAGCGTCCCTCTGATTGACGGGGGCTGGAATCATACCATCCCTCCCATCCACTAAGAATAAAGTGTACACCAAATGTACTGTAGTTGATCAGGCATAATATATGTGCCTTCCAATGTTTGCTTCTTTTGGTTTTGAGCTGATGTTATGAAGTTATGAAGTGTACAGCGTGAAGTTTATCAATGTTCATGTGCATGGTCATTCATCACACTCGCATCAAAGACAGTTCCTCTTTACATAAAGATTGTTATAAACTGCAGACGAATCCACAAAACTACAGTTAAATGACCTTTCTAAACTCTCTGGAACTCCTTCAAGTATCTAAGCAAGTCAGAAAATCAATACTTAATATTTAAATACTTTACATTAAAAACCCAAACTGTGAAGTGCATGCTGCGGAGAGCAGTGGCTGAAGACTGCAAAACTTCTAGATATTATCAAAGACACCTGATGGCCAAGGATTCTTTTACAGCCTGCTATCCTCTCACTCAAGAGCTGACAAAAGTCTGCTAGCAAGAGCATTTGGCCATGTGATCATTGTCGCTTGACACAGGAAAAGTGTCCAGTCAATAATATTCACTATTGATCTGTCACCAGGAGCCTCCAAGAACTCTGCTCAGCACAATTCGCCCAGCTCACTATAATGGCTATATGGAAATCATTGGAAAGCCCTAACTTTACGATCAGTCAATTAAACATTGAATATGAAGACATAATTCCCAAACACCTGAAAATCCCCATGTGTTAATTGATTGGATTTTGTTGCCTAAACAGACAGACAGTCATCACCACGCAGGTTTTATGCATTAATAATAACTGGCAGTATAACAATCACTATAATTTAATATTCAAATCCATTTGAGAACTACATTTTAATAAACTGAGATTTTACTGTAATTTCTGAAGAGATTTGACAGCCTGAATGCACAATACTAAAATAAAGAGAAGAAACAGGAAAGAAATAAAGTGTACAGTAGGGAATCTTGTTTATTCAAAAACATATACTGCTATTAAATACTTTAGTTTAGTAAGCATGTTCCATCCTACTTACGGTCGTTCTGAAAAAACAAACAAATAAATAATATATTAACACAAAGTCAAGACCGACAGCAATCCAAAATGCAACAATATATACCAACTGTACTCTCAAATAAATATTACTGCGATCCTAGAGTGACCGAGGGGCTGCGATCCTAGAGTGACCGAGGGGCTGCAGACCTTGCGATACTAAAGAGCTGCGATCCTAGAATGACCGAGGGGCTGCGTCCTAGAGTGACCGAGGGGCTGCGATCCTAGATTGACAGAGGCGCTGCGATCCTAGAGTGACAGAGGCGCTGCGATCCTAGAGTGACCGAGGGGCTGCGATCCTAGAGTGACCGAGGGGCTGTGATCCTAGAGTGACCGAGGGGCTGTGATCCTAGAGTGACTGAGGGGCTGCGATCCTAGAGTGACCGAGGGGCTGCAGTCCTTGTGAGACTAAACAGCTGTGATCCCAGAGTGACCGAGGGGCTGCAATCCTAGAGTGACCGACGGGCTGCAGTCCTTGTGAGACTAAAGAGCTGCGATCATAGAAAGATTGAGTGGTTGCGATCCTTCTGAGACTGAAGGGCTGCGACCTTTGTGAGACTGGGAGGCAGTGATCCTTAACAGAGCCAAAAGACTGCGGTCCTTGAGAGACCAAGTGGTTCTGATCCTCTGGAGACCATGTGGCTGCAATCCTCAATAGATCAAGGGGCTGCGACAGAGAGACCAACCGGCTGAGATGTATAATATATAGAGCAGCTGCAATCACTTGAGAGATGGAGACGCTGTGACCATTGGACAGAGGGAATGAGATCATGGAGAAGAGAATAGGAAGGAGAAGGGAATTTATAAAACAACAATAAAATGCTATCGTTAATCAGCAATTGCTAACGTGAGATTTAAACGCTATACTTCACAAATCATGACAAGCCAATCACAGGACTTCAGAAAAACATGCAGAACAACGTGACATTTTTCTGAAACAGTCATCACTTGTTACGTGTGGGACGTGCGCTGGTGCGTGTGGAGGTTACACCGGTCACTAAAACTCTTTCCACAGTGTGAGCAGTGATAGGGTTTCTCTCCCGTGTGAACGCGCTGGTGTTTTTGGAGATTACTCTGTTGATTAAAACATTTACCACACTGTGAGCAGCGATAGGGTTTCTCTCCTGTGTGAATACGCTGGTGTTTTTGGAGATTACTCTGTTGAGTAAAACTCTTTCCACAATCTGAGCAGCGATACGGCTTCTGTCCCGTGTGAATGTGCTGGTGTTTTTGGAGATTACTCTGCTGATTAAAACTCTTTCCACAATGCAAGCAGTGATACGGCTTCTCTCCAGTGTGAATACGCTGGTGTATTTGGAGATTGCACCGGTCACTAAAATTCTTTCCACACTGTGAGCAGTGATATGGTTTCTCTCCTGTGTGAATGCGCTGGTGTTTTTGAAGATTACACTGTTGAGAAAAACTCCTTCCACATTCTAAGCAGTGATAGGGCTTCTCTCCTGTATGAACGTGCTGGTGTCTTTGAAGTGCTCCTCTCTCACTGAAGCTCTTCCCACACTGTGAGCACTCAAACGGCTTGTCTCCTCTGTGACTGCGCTGGTGCGCTTGGAGATCAATCTGATCATTAAAACTTTCTAGACACCGTGGGCACTCGTAGGGTTTCTCTCCTGTGTGAACGCGCCGATGTAGTTGGAGACTACTCTGTAGAGTAAAACTCTTCCCACACTCCGAGCACTGATACAGCCTCTCACCGGTGTGAATGTGCTGATGTTGTTGGAGGCTGCTCTGGTAAATGAAACCCTTTCCACAGAACGTGCAGTGGTAATTTTTTCTCTGGAGTCGTTTCTCAGAAGTGTCAGCAGGAAGACTAGCAATCTCTCCTGATTTGAACAGTTTCACATATTCTTCATTGTGGCATCTCTTGATGTGTTTGTGGAGGTAAATTTGAACTGTGTAGGACAGTGGACACAAGGAGCAGGTGAAGACTTGTGTCAAGGTGTTGTTCGTGTCTGGGGTAAAGAACCAAATGTAAAAGATGATGCAAAATGCAGCAAAATTAAGAAACAAATAATCAGAAACAGTCCAAAGGATTTTGTCTTATGTTAAGTAATACATATTTACCATTCAATATTGTTATTAATGTTTTGTTTATGACTGAATAACGAGCATTACTCCAAATCGGTGGTCACCAACCGTGTTCCTGGAGATCTACCTTCTTGAAGACTTTATCTTCAACCATAATCGTGTCAACCTGACCATGTAATCATTCCCTTAAGAAGTTCTTGATTGACTAAAACAGGTGAGTTAGATTTTGGTTGGAGAGGTGAAACCTACAGGAAGGTACATCTCAAGGAAGGGGGTTGGTGTCCACTGCTCTAAATACTGTAAAACATGGTGTTCTTGTGCAGTCGTGTCACATGAAATTAGTAGCTATGAAGTTGTGAAGTTGGTGTGAATTTGTCTGTAATTTATCCAAGAGTCACTTTGAAGAGTGAGATTTAGTCAGAGGAGTAAGACCCAAAGGTAACGGCTGAGGGTGCCTGCCTGGGGACGAACCACCAGGGTGTTCGAACCACGGTCTTGTAAGCCATTTTGAGGCGATGTATAGCACTCTGGGGCCTAGTTGCTGGATCCTTCACAGAGTAGGAAGAATCAGTGGTCAAGCGTATAATAAGTTCTGAGGCCAGTTGTGAGCTAGGGCTTCCTGTCCAAGTAAGCTGTCTAGCTCTGCCAAGAAGACAGGCCCTTAACCACTTGGCACTGGTGATGAGGTCTACCTGTGCCTTGTAAACTTCTCACAGATCTGGACTACCATTACTGGGTGCAGACACCACTCTACTGGAGGTACACACCATCCCAACGTGTGTCTGACTCCGCAAGAAGAACCTTAGGGCCAGATGGTCTGCAACCAACCTCGAAATTTACCATGAGACCAAGGGCCACGATGAGACCTCTTTCCATAAGAGAACAAACTTCTTGGGTCAGAGCAAGTCCCGATAAAGCCGGGGGCCAGCACCTCGGTTTAACGTCTCATCTGAAAGATGGCTCTGTTTTTACAGTATAGTGTCCCCGTCACTATACTGGGGCATTAGGCCCCACACAAACCACAGGGTGAGCGCCCCCTGCTGGCCTCACTAATACCACTTCCAGCAGCAACCTTAGTTTTCCTTAGGTACTGACCAGGCTCAACCCTGCTTATCTTCAGTGAGACACCCGGCAAGAACTGCAAGGTGATATGGCTCTTGGCCATGGCCTTCATGAAGCTCACTTTGTGTACAGGGGCATGGTCATGCTGGAACAGGTTTAGGTCTCTTAGTTCCAGTGAAGGAAACGTGTAATGCTACAGCATACAGAGACGCTCTATACAATTGTGTGCTTTAGAGCTTGTCACATTCCAGTAAACAGTTCCTTGTCTTTTTGCTTTCACACACCAAAATCAGTTCAGTTTTTATTTATTATTACTATTTGGCAGATGATTAGTGTTAGAAAACTGCAACACTGACCTGAAAATAACACACTTAATCCAAATATTAGTTTCAAGACTAAATAATAATAATAATAATAATAATAATAATAATAACAACACCAACAACAACTCACTGATGTAACTATTCGCAGAGCATTTTTTGTTCCAGATGTAGTCAAACGTGATGCCGGCATATTTGACGAACTCCTCATCGTACCACACCAAGAGCTCCTGTCCAGGTTCGATGGGTCGACAGCAGCGGTACAGAATCGCCCCTCGATACTGAAACACCATCAGATTCTGCTCTTCATCATTACGAGAGCAATTCACGTACCTGAGAGAACGAGGGACAGAATTAAAAGGTGAAGAGGGAGAGCGATGGTTAAAAAAAATTTTAAGGGTCCAATCAATTATACTAAACAAAGACAGAACAGACAAAATCCCTGACCTCATCCAGTTAGAGTGCACCTCTGACGTGGCATCGATGTATTTTTCACACTGCTTACTCTGGTATATCTGCAAAAAATGTCATTATACTTCAAATATTTTTTATCCATTAAGACAATCAGTGAAATGGTACTCTCTAGTTTTATCAGAACCATTTAGAACAACATACTTGTACCACTTCTACAGCACTGAGTGGGACTGAGTGGGGCTGATGGAAATGGAGACTGACTGACACCAGACATTTTAGTTTAAACCGACTGTCTGCTAGCCACCGTATCGCAATCCTACATTCGTGAAATTAATTCAGTTCAAGTCATCTAAATTAGCAAAAAT
The DNA here is from genome assembly GCF_001660625.3 of Ictalurus punctatus. Classification (NCBI taxonomy): domain Eukaryota; kingdom Metazoa; phylum Chordata; class Actinopteri; order Siluriformes; family Ictaluridae; genus Ictalurus; species Ictalurus punctatus. Next base: position 272,716 of record NC_030423.2, read on the forward strand.
AAATCAGGTTCTCTTTGCTCATGACGATCTAAGGATCAGCACAAGAAACATGAGTCCATAGAACCATCTTAAAATTGATCTTAAGAAGCTAACTCACCACCCAGGAGTAGGAGCTGTTCATGGCTTCCTCTCGGTCCACCGTGTCTCCCTGGTAGGGCCCGAAGTGAGCGCCGACTGGAATAGTGTCGCTGTTGTTGAACACTCCCAGGCCTGCGTCGGGAATACTGGACTTCCGGATCTCCAGACCGGGAGGAAGGGTTTGTCTGGCCCGGTCAGCGACCCCCAGTGGAACCGCGATGTCCGGGATGAAGAGAGCCGGACCGTGAACATCGCATTTGTTGATGAAGAAAGATCTGCAGTCCTCACAGTCTGGAACGAGAAATGTTTTAATGGGTTCCTTAAAACCAAAGATTTTCTTATTTCTAAACATCTCAGATGTATCATAATTCGCCTTTAGATCATAAACAGAACTTCACACAGAACCATTTTCTCCTCATAGCTTTGTTTAATTACAAACAATGTGCTCTAAATAAATACCAATATCATTAACCTTAAGTAAAAAAAAAAAAAAAAAAAAAAAAAAAACTTTTAAATATGGCTAAAATATCATAAATTAATCTTTCTTAAGAAAAAATTATCACTAAAGTGTCATTTATACTGGACTCTGTGTTCTGGTGTCTTACAGAGATAGTCATCGTGTTTAGGTTTTTCTTTCAGAACGATCTGGAACCCTCCGTTCTGTCCTGTTCGGTCCTCGAGCGTGACGTCTTCCACCGAGCTCGATGTGCCTCCGTCTAGGGTTTCATAAAGTTTAAGTAAAAAATACAAACAAATTAAAACAGTTAAAGTGTTATTATATCTGTAGACACGTCTCTGAAGTACGTGACTGTCTCACAGAAGTAATCTTCATCCTCATCTTCATCAGTTTCTTCCTCTTTCAGAGGTTTCTTCCAGGGTTCTCTGTTCTGTTGGTCCACACAGGCGACGTGTCCCACCGAGCTCGATGTTCTTCCATCAGAAGTGCTGCACACGTCCGTCTGCATGTCCTCACCCAGCTGATCCAGGGCCAGAAAAGATATCTTTGTGGTTCTGGTTCTGGAAGTTCCAGACCACTGGGACGGTTTTTAGGAGCCAAAAAAAGAGCAATATGATCTCTACACTGTTATGCTTTGTGTAACCCTTGACGCTGGTTTATCATTTAACACCTGTGTAATAAATAAAAGAACAAATTCTCAATAAAAGAATTTAAATAAAACATTTAATGCTTAAATTTAGGTAATTATTATAGTAGAGTTTGGAATATTTATTTACAATTTGTAGTGTTTTTGAGGGGGTTTTTGTTTGAAACGATAACTAATAATGTTTACAGCAGCACATTCCAGACATTATTAAAATTCTAATGAGAGCATGCTAATTCAGAAATCACTGAAATAAATTCATTAAAACGCTAACAACGCTACAAAACGCAACGCTTCCCAAATCGCTTCCCTGTGTACACGTAGTGCACTAGATAGTGCGCAGACGCCATTATTACATCGCCCTAGGTAGTGCACCACAATGGGAAGTGGACATCAATTTGGGATTCAGCAGCTAATGTTAGCCGAGCAACTCAACGTACATTACCTCAGGATCTAAAGAAGAAAACATTTAATCACCTCAAACACAGACAAAAAGTGAGATTGACTAAATCAAACCTAATATCGATTCAAACTGGATCCGAAGTATTTTATGTGCCGATGAGTAGCTAGATGTAAAAGCGCCTCCTCTGTTCCAGCTCGTCTTCTTCTGTTCTTCTGAGTTAATTGCAGCTCTGAAGCGGCACCGCGCCCTCTAGTGGAGCTCTGTATAATCATCAAACTAAGAAGAAAAAAAAGGAAATAATATAAATAATACTAATCTCAAATACTATTAGATTGTTTTCTGAGCTTGTCCGGTTGCTATGCTAATCAGTTGCTACCAGAGACTAATTATTCCTTTTTTATTATAACTAACACAACAGTGGACAAGACGGAGTCAAGCTTTAGACAGCTGGATGAGCATCTGAAGAAACGAGGTTTTCTTCTCCGGGATTTAGCAATAATTTGTACAAGATGAGATATCTCGTCGCCTGTGCCTTGCTCATTGAGGATAATAAAATTATATCCGGAATGTATATATTTCTGTAAAACTGCTTGGTGGCGATGTCCATTGTTAAAAGCGCTATACAAATAAAAATCTAACTGAATTGAATATCTCTGTTGCCTCCCACTAAAAACTACATATTTGACTTTAAGAATTCTCAATCAAATCTAAAGAAGCATGGTGAGGTAAATTAGCTTTAGGTTTGGTCAATTTTTTAGCTACGTTTGTAAGTACAAGTATGTGAATGCTATTGCTGTGTCTTTGATATAATTCAAATCATTGCTTATTTAAAAGAGTGTTCTGTTTAAAATGAGAGCTTTAAATAAGTATTTGCTGCAGTATAAATCACTAAATAACTCACATTTCACAAGTGTACATGCTTTAGCGAGTTTACAAAAAAGCGTGTGAACGGTTTAAAAATGTAAATACGGTCTCTCTTCTTCCTCAGTGCTGAGCGGGTGTCAGAAACGGAAAGTTGTGCAGCGCCACCTTGTGTACCGGTGTATTATTGCTGTTCAATAAGCGCCATCTACTGTCAGGGAGTGAATTTACACTTTCATTCAGCGCGTCGCTCGTGGGTGTGAACACAAACTAACACGGAGAAAATCGTCCCGGTGTGAACACGCCTTTAATGTCCTTTCACACTTTCACACTGAGCACGACGCGATAAATCGAAGCGAATCACAGATGGACGATGCTTTCACACCGAACGTGAAACAATTGATCGCCTTCAGCTAATTCACACCTGTCCGATAGGTGGCGCTGACTGAGAATGTATTTTACACCTGCACAGTAGGTGGCGCAACCCAGAGGCCAGTATTTGGGCATTTACTATTATGCTAACTGAAAATATTAATGTGTATGTATAAAATATGACAAGTAACTGATATAAAGGCCACTGTTATTTATCCAGCATTCCCTTTCTTCTGGCCTTCTACACCTCAGACCACGCATGTGGAGCCGTCTGCATAAGTAAAATCAAATCTATATCTAACCTGTCCTCTGAAGCTGATGAAAGACTCCTATCATCTTTCAGCTCTTCAAGGTGCACTGAATGAGTTTTGTCATTTTTGGGTCCAGTCGGAACTCCTAGATTGATTTGGGTTCTCTTGTTATCCATCACCTCAGCTCTGTCCATTTACACAGCTATGAACTGTGCTGTTGCGCATTATGGCACTTACCTCTTAGTCCTTCATCAAATGTATCTTCTGATGTTCGGAGTTGTTCATATAGTCCAGTGTCTGTGGAATATGAATGTGTGCCACTAGGGTGGTTGAGTGGCTCTCCTTCACCATACTGCGCTCCCCACCCCTGTGCTTGCAGTGTTAGCTGGGCTGGTCTAATTGAATAGCAGGTCTAAGAGTCTTGAGACTCTGCTCATAGCTAGCATAATACTTTAGCTGGAAACAACACTGTGATTGGAGCAAAGTTTTCACTGCTAACCCGTCTGTCTGCTGAGCCGAGGCCATGTCTGGAAGAGATTTCCAGTCTGGTAAATAAACTGCAATCTTCAACGCTGGCTTCAGGAGCATGCAGAAATAAATCAGAATTAACCAGGTTCACTGTTCCTGTGGGTTTTACCACAGGAGGAACTGCAACCCAGCAGCCCATGAGACACACGAGCACTAGTACATGGACGAATGCTCTCAGGCGAAACTGTTCTGAGAATCCATCGTCTGGATCCAGAGCAGTATCTGGTTCCCAAAGTACTATCCTTCTAAATGGAACTGCTAGACAGCAGAAAGGTGTATATATAGAGGCCACTGCAGTGTGTAACAGTACCATGGACACTGCCTGACAAACCGGTCACGCTGTTTCTGAAGGAAACAAGGCATCTTAGTCCACTATGCTCCCCAAGATAAGCTCACCCTGCACACACTGCTGGCCAGATCATTTCACAGAAACCTGCTGGCTGAACCCTGGGTTTCCGCCCAAGATCATATCAGCAACATTTTTAAGCACTCAGTCCATCCAGGATTTTTGCGATGCCTTTGGACTGGCACAGTGGGATGGTGTTCCCTATTTTTTTTAAAAAACAACAACAGAGAGTGTGTTCCAATTTCAGGTGAAGCACACTCCTCCAGGAAAAGTTACTGCCAGGTTGTGGATTGTGGAGAGTAGTCTCTGTCCGATAGCTGAACCTGGGCTTCAGGAGGAACACTGAGGGTTCCGTACAGGACATAGAACAGTCGACCGGTCACAGGAGCGCAGTAATCCAGTCTACATTGGTTTTGTGGTTTTGGATAAGGCCTCAACTTTTGTTGTTGTGGTACCAAAGGAACACACGGTATCTGGGTTGCAACTTCACGCAAGCCGACCTCTCTGTATACGAGCAGCGATAACGGGGACAATCACCGCGAGAAGTGTTTTGGGTTTTATTGGGTCCAAGTTAGCGTCTGTTAATCAAAACAAAACCATGCAATCAGCGTAATAAATCAGCTGCACGACGTCGGAGTGACCGTAAATGATGACAAACATCCACATCAATCAGTTTTATAAAACAAAGAAAGAAGAAAAGCAAGAGAATAGCATGGAATAAAAAGAGGCCTTTATCAGCTGCATTCACCTGAGAGTTCCCAGCTCCAGAAATCGACAGATAGATAATAAAATTGCTCCTCCTCCATTTTCCTATAACGAGAAGGGTCGAACATTAAAACAAGCGCAGGAGTCATCACAATGACTGTCGGCCCGGAACCAGAACTCAACCATCCGTTTAACTTAGGATGACTTTACAATTTAATAGTACATAAAGATATTAACAAAGTAATACCAAGTATACTAGCATTCAAATGACATCAAGTTCAAATCACTGACAACACGAGTGAATCGATTAGTACAGCAAACTCGTCAGTTTCTCCAAAACCAGATTATTACAACACAGAATGATCTGTTTAAACTATCAGGCCTGGTTGGGTGGGTGGAGGAGATACCCGTCTATATTTGCATATAGTTATTAAAATTTTAACACAAATGTCTCCGCAGTTATCCCGGTCGTGTTGTGTGTGTAGGCGGTTCAGGTCGGTCCCGTGTCAGCGTTGTGGACGGTTCAATTGCGGCGGGCGGTCTCTCTCCGCTACCTGTGGAGCTGCGTTCGTGACCCTCCTGTTCCTGACCCCAGCCTTACGCCTTGTTTAGAAACACCAAATGTGCTCAGAAATATAATTATAAGTGTTCAATGTGTGAAAGTCTGGCTTCACTTTCCCAAACTGCAAACACTAGAACAGCTTCTGTCCTGAGTGAGTGCGCTGGTGTTTTCGGAGGTTACTCAGCTGACTGAAACTCTTCCCGCACTGTAAACAGTGGTACGGCTTCTCTCCGGTGTGAATGCGCTGGTGCTTTTCCAGATGACTCTGTTGATTAAAACTCTTTCCGCACTGCAGGCAGTGGTACGGTTTCTCTCCGGTGTGAATGCGCTGGTGTCTCTGAAGGGCTGCTTTCTCAGTAAAACTTTTCCCGCACTGTACGCAGGGATAGGGTTTCTCTCCGGTGTGAATGCGCTGGTGTCTACGAAGCGCTGCTTTCTCGCTGAAGCTCTTTCCACACTGTGGGCACTCGTACGGTTTCTCTCCTGTGTGAATGCGCTGGTGAAGCTGGAGACCGCCCGGTAGAGTAAAACTCTTCCCACACTGCGCGCACTTATGCGGCCTCTCGCCCGTGTGAAAGCGCTGGTGTCTTTGGAGAGCGCTCTGGTAAGTAAAACCTTTCCCACAGAAAGAACAGTGGTAATTGTTCCTCTCGAGTTGTTCCTGAGAGGTGTTGATCGGGAGGCCCACGATCTCTCCCGAGTTCAGGCGTCTCAGATATTCCTCGTAGTGGCATCGCTTGATGTGCTTGTGGAGGTAAATTTCAGATGTATAGGAGAGTGGACATAAAGAGCAAGTGAAGATCTGCAGAAAGGTGTAGTTCATATCTGTAGTGAAGAAAAATATATTCAAAAGTCAGCAATACGATACAACAATTATTGTCAAGGCTAAGCAGATCAGGCATCGGCTAAATTCCAGCTATGAAGAATCCAGAAACACTGAACTGTGTGAGAAGACGTTGCACTTGGAGGATATCTTTAAAATCCTGCAGCTAGAACTGGTCTCGTGAGACTTAAGGCTTTTCACTAGATTTAGGGAAACAGCTGCAATGAGCCATAAGCATTAGTGACGTCTGCTGGGGGACAAAACCTCGCAGTCAATGATGGTATCTTGAACCAACCCCTGAAGCCTCCTGAAGTATGTGGACACCTGACCGTCACGGCGATATGTGCTCGTTGAACATCATACTCCAAATACATGGAGAACCTTTACTGTTACAATGTGTTCCACTCTTCTGGGAAGGCTTTCTATTTGGGGAGGTGTGTTCATTCAGCTACAAGAGCGTTAGTGAGGTCAGGCACTGATGTCAGGTGGGAAGACCTGGCCTACAATCTGCATTCAATTTCACCCGAAATCTGTTCAGTGGGGTTGAGCTCAAGGCTCTGTGCAGGACACTCGAGTTCTTCCACTCTAACCTTAACACACCATGTCTTCATGGAGCTCGCTGAAACCCTGACCCAGACCCTTTTAGTTCCAGTGAGAGGAAACAGAAATGCTGCAGCGTACAGAGACGCTTCGTACAGAGACGTTCTGTACAACTGTGTGCTTCTAACATTCTGGCAGCAATTTGTGGAAACACCAATGTATGGGTATGATGGTCAGGGGTGCACATACTTTTGGCACATAAAGTTGCTCACAATGGCGGCTAGCACCTTGCATGTGTTGCTCTGCTACCATTGGCGTGTGTGTGTGTGTGTGTGTGTGTGTGTGAATGGGTGAACAAGAAACTAAGGTTAAAAGGCCTTCGGCGATATAAGTGCAGATCATTTAGCATTTAAAGTGCTGATGAGATCTTTGTGTTTTTTCCCTCTCTTTTTCTTTTTCCCTTTTTCTTTTCTCTGGTCTCCGGTCCCCACTGAGCCAACACAAAAGAACTGACCTCTTTTTGTTAAAACTGCCATTCCAGGTACCGCCGGACTGACAAATACTGACACAAGCCGAGAGGCATAAGCTGCAGTGCTGTTCTCCAGGCCGCTGCTGAGTGCGTTATAGATACATTTAGTTTTTGACAGTAAAAAAGTTTAGACGTAACTGTTTTCGGAGCACTTTTTGTTCCAGAGGTAATCAAATGTGACGTCCTTGGCGTAATCCTCTTCGTACCACATCAGGAGCTCCTGTCCCGGTTCGATCGGTTGACTGCAGCGGTACAGAATCCCACCCTGATACTGGAACGCCACCAGGTTCTGCTCTCTCTCGTTACGAGCACAGTTCACGTACCTGAGAGAATTAGGAAGAGAAACCAGAAGAGAAAGTGAGAGGGAGCGATCGGTTAGGAGGAAGATGGAAATCAATGAGTTTAAAAACGCAACAGAGCAAAATCCTTCAGTACTGCGTTCCTCACCTCATCCAGTTCGAATTCATCTCTGACGTGGCATCGATGTATTTTTCACACTGCTCGCTCTGGTACACCTGCAGAAAGATTACGGCCTTTGCATTTAATACTACGAACAGTGCTGCAGCAGGTGGGGGCGTGGTTTAACACCGGTCTGCACTGGGAGGGAGGTGCTTAGGGAAGAGCTAGAGGGGTAATGATTAACATGGCACACCTGAGGTACTTTGACTATCTATGTTGGGTTGGGGGGGCTTAGTGGTTAGCACGTTTTCCTCGCACCTCCAGGGTTGGGGGTTCGATTCCTGCCTCTGGCCTGTGTGCACGGAGCTTGCATGTTCTCCCCGTGCTTCGGGGCGTTCCTCCAGGTACTCCTCCAGTCCAACTCGGGTTGTAGACTGACTGGCGTCTCTAAAATTGTCCAGAGTGTGTGAGTGTGTGTGCGATTCTAACAGCTTGGCCCTGTCCAGCGTGCCCCCTGCCTTGTGCCTCGAGTTCCCTGAGATAGGCTCCAGGCCCCCTGCGACCCCGTGTAGGATAAGCGCTACAGAAAATGGATGGATGGATGGAACTGTGGTTCTGTGGAGTACCCCAGCCTGCCCGAGTCACTCAGGGCGATGAGAACGGCCGGAGCTTCTACAGCTTACCCATGTAACGCTGTGCTATTTGTACTTAGCAGGAAAAACTCCACTAGTTCAGAAGGAAACCATCCTGGTGCTCCTCAAATCATCAAATGTACAAATCTAACCTTCCAGTTCAAAAATATTAACACCCCAAATAAGATGGCGGAATTACAGCTCTAATCCTTACGCTGATGTGAAGAACACATGTAGAGGATCGTAGACCCTTGTTCATCTCCAGAATATTTCCTTTATGTTCTGAGATTTGTCCATGTGGATTTCCATCTTCTGTTCAGAGAATCGGGAATTTGAGAGGCCACTAATAGGCATTAGTTTTGTGTTCCTGCGCTGGTTTGTTTGTGGTCAATTATTAAGACATCCAATCAAGTCTTGCATCACATGACCGATGTAAGTGCAATATAATCCAGATCAGTGAAGCTAGCATCGATTAGCAAACCAGTTCAGTTACAGATTGGAACAGTTACCACAACTAGTGACTCTGTACACAGCGAGATGCGTGCGGATTCTAGAATCAGCCAAACGGCGGACTTCCCGTGGTAACTCACATCTAATAGAAGCTAACTCACCACCCAGGAGTAGGAGCTGTTCATGGCTTCCTCTCGGTCCACCGTGTCTCCCTGGTAGGGCCCGAAGTGAGCGCCGACTGGAATAGTGTCGCTGTTGTTGAACACTCCCAGGCCTGCGTCGGGAATACTGGACTTCCGGATCTCCAGACCGGGAGGAAGGGTTTGTCTGGCCCGGTCAGCGACCCCCAGTGGAACCGCGATGTCCGGGATGAAGAGAGCCGGACCGTGAACCTCGCACTTGTTGACGAAGTAAGATTTGCAGTCCTCACAGTCTGGAACGAGAGAAATCATTTCCTCTTGCTTCAGACGTTGTAATCACACCGTGTGCTGGGTTTTTTCTTTTTCTACACTCAGATGTGTCATCTTCAAAATGTAGACAATAACAGAACTTTATGCACAACCACAATCTTTCAAACGAAACAGTGAGCTAGAATTTATCACTGTCATGTAGGTTACTTCTCACACTGGACTGCTAACGTGTCTTACAGAGGTAGTCATCATGTTCAGGTTCTTCTTCCTTTAGAATGATCTGCAATCCTAGGTTCTGTTGGTCCTCAGGGGTGAGGTCTTCCAGAGAGCTTGATGTTCCTCCGTCTAAAGAATAATAACACAAATTTAAATACTGAAACACACGTGAACATCTGACGTGTTTAACGTCGCAGATGGGAAGAGAAGGTGCGCGATTGCCTTACAGATGAAATCCTCATCTTCATCAGTTTCTTCCTCTTTCAGAGGTTTCTTCCAGGGTTCTCTGTTCTGTTGGTCCACACAGGCGACGTGTCCCACCGAGCTCGATGTTCTTCCATCAGAAGTGCTGCACACGTCCGTCTGCATGTCCTCACCCAGCTGATCACCAAGGGCCTGAAAAAAAACAAAACGTGTCCTAGGACACGAAAGTGATGAGTGTTTTGTGTCTTAAGCGTTTATTTTAGTAAAGAGGTAGAAGATGTGCAAAAATAAACATCTACTTAAACAGTTTCATCTCAGCACATTTTATACAGAGGAAGAGAGGGGGAGAGGGAGAGAGAGAGAGAGAGAGAGAGACAGCGAGAGAGAGAGACAGGGAGAGACAGACAGAGAGAGAGAGACAGGGAGAGAGAGAGAGAGAGAGAGAGAGAGAGAGAGGGAGAGAGACAGAGAGAGAGAGAGAGAGACAGAGAGAGAGAGACAGGGAGAGACAGACAGAGAGACAGAGACAGAGAGAGAGAGAGAGAGAGAGAGGGAGAGAGAGAGAGAGCGACAGCGAGAGAGAGAGACAGGGAGAGACAGACAGAGAGACAGAGACAGAGAGAGAGAGAGAGAGAGAGGGAGAGAGAGAGAGAGCGACAGCGAGAGAGAGAGACAGGGAGAGACAGACAGAGAGAGAGACAGGGAGAGAGAGAGAGACAGAGAGAGAGAGACAGAGAGAGAGAGAGACAGAGAGAGAGAGAGAGAGAGAGAGGGAGAGAGAGCGACAGCGAGAGAGAGAGACAGGGAGAGACAGACAGAGAGAGAGAGACAGGGAGAGAGAGAGAGACAGAGAGAGAGAGACAGAGAGAGAGAGAGAGAGAGACAGAGAGAGAGAGAGAGAGAGAGAGACAGTGTGAAGAAAAGAATTTGACTGTGCTGTAATGTGATCAGTAAAGACTCGTTATGATTATCATTAAATAGACGAATAAGAAAAGACGTTCATGTTAAATATTTTAATCCAATAAAATGAATGTGATGAAACTGACGTGAAACGGATTCTTTTTGCAGACAATAATACACAATCCAGAAGCCTTCAGCGTCTGTAACGTTAGCGGGTGTGGTAGTAACAGTGTTAGTAACAGTGTTAATGAAGGTGGTAGTATAGGTGGTAGTAAAGGCAGTACTAACGGTGTTAGTAACGGTGGTAGTAACAGTGTTAATAAAGGTGTTAGTAACGGTGTTAGTACAGGCAGTGGTAACGGTGTTGGTAACGGTGTTAATAAAGGTGTTAGTAACGGTGTTAGTAACGGTGTTAGTAACGGTGGTAGTAAAGGCAGTGACAGTGTTAGTAACGGTGTTAATAAAGGTGGTAGTAACGGTGGTAGTAAAGGTAGTGACAGTGTTAGTAACGGTGTTAATAAAGGTGTTGGTAACGGTGTTAATAAAGGTGTTAGTAACGGTGTTAGTAACGGTGGTAGTAAAGGCAGTGACAGTCTTAGTAACGGTGTTAATAAAGGTGGTAGTAACGGTGGTAGTAAAGGCAGTGACAGTGTTAGTAACGGTGTTAATAAAGGTGTTGGTAACGGTGTTAATAAAGGTGTTAGTAACGGTGGTAGTAACGGTGGTAGTAAAGGCAGTGACAGTGTTAGTAACGGTGTTAATAAAGGTGTTAGTAACGGTGGTAGTAAAGGCAGTGACAGTGTTAGTAACGGTGTTAATAAAGGTGGTGGTAATGGTGGTAGTAACGGTGGTAGTAAAGGTAGTGACAGTGTTAGTAACGGTGTTAATAAAGGTGTTAGTAACGGTGTTAGTAACGGTGGTAGTAAAGGCAGTGACAGTGTTAGTAACGGTGTTAATAAAGGTGTTGGTAACGGTGTTAATAAAGGTGTTAGTAACGGTGGTAGTAACGGTGGTAGTAAAGGCAGTGACAGTGTTAGTAACGGTGTTAATAAAGGTGTTAGTAACGGTGTTAGTAACGGTGGTAGTAAAGGCAGTGACAGTGTTAGTAACGGTGTTAATAAAGGTGTTAGTAACGGTGTTAGTAACGGTGTTAGTAACGGTGTTAGTAACGGTGTTAGTAACGGCAGTGACAGTCTTAGTAACGGTGTTAATAAAGGTGTTAGTAACGGTGTTAGTAACGGTGGTAGTAAAGGCAGTGACAGTGTTAGTAACGGTGTTAATAAAGGTGTTAGTAACGGTGTTAGTAACGGTGGTAGTAAAGGCAGTGACAGTGTTAGTAACGGTGTTAATAAAGGTGTTAGTAACGGTGTTAGTAACGGTGGTAGTAAAGGCAGTGACAGTGTTAGTAACGGTGTTAATAAAGGTGGTAGTAACGGTGGTAGTAAAGGTAGTGACAGTGTTAGTAACGGTGTTAATAAAGGTGTTAGTAACGGTGTTAGTAACGGTGGTAGTAAAGGCAGTGACAGTGTTAGTAACGGTGTTAATAAAGGTGTTGGTAACGGAGTTAATAAAGGTGTTAGTAACGGTGGTAGTAACGGTGGTAGTAAAGGCAGTGACAGTGTTAGTAACGGTGTTAATAAAGGTGTTAGTAACGGTGTTAGTAACGGTGGTAGTAAAGGCAGTGACAGTCTTAGTAACGGTGTTAATAAAGGTGTTAGTAACGGTGTTAGTAACGGTGTTAGTAAAGGCAGTGACAGTGTTAGTAACGGTGTTAATAAAGGTGTTAGTAACGGTGGTAGTAAAGGCAGTGACAGTGTTAGTAACGGTGTTAATAAAGGTGTTAGTAACGGTGTTAGTAAAGGCAGTGACAGTGTTAGTAACGGTGTTAATAAAGGTGTTAGTAACGGTGTTAGTAACGGTGGTAGTAAAGGCAGTGACAGTGTTAGTAACGGTGTTAATAAAGGTGTTAGTAACGG
>NC_030423.2:287500-325000 GCF_001660625.3 Ictalurus punctatus
GTCACACACACGCTATGCTCACTTACTATTGGCCAACGCTGACACTGTGAGATCGTCGAATATAGACACTACAATCCATCCATCCATCCATTTTCTGTAGCGCTTATCCTACAGGGTCACGGGAGCCTGGAGCCTATCCCAAGGGGCTCGGGGTATGAGGCGGGGGACGCCCAGGACGGGGTGCCAATCCATCTCAGGGCACACACACTCACACACTACGGACACTTTGGACATTTTGCCAATCAGCTACAGTGCAGGTCTTTGGACTGGGGGAGGAAACCGGAGCACCCGGAGGAAACCCCTGAAGCATGGGGAGAGTGTAGAAACTCTGCGAACACAGGACGAAGGCGGGATTCGAACCCAAAACGCTGGAGGTGTGAAGCAAACGCGTTAACCTCTACATCGCTGTGCGCACCAAGACTAGAATCTTCTATATAATATCAGGAAAAGCAGCAACGGCATTAGAAGCTTCTGTAATAAATACAGACTTTATTTATTATAAACATTTCAGTTTATTAAAGAAACATGTTTAGTTTCCTAAAAACAAAATAATTCATAGTAATAAGTGTACGTTTTCAGGCAAGATGTCGTGTTTTATTTATTTTTAACAGCAATTCAGCCCTCCTTAAAAGAAAACAGTTATAAATATAAAGACCTGTAATTTATGTGGTTTTCCTGTATGAAACTGTGTGGAGCGATGTCTCTGATGTCCCCGATGTCCCGGTCGTCCCTGATGTCTCTGATGTCCCGGTCGTCCCTGATGTCTCTGATGTCTCTGATGTCCCGGTCGTCCCTGTCACTTTCTCGCCAAGTGAACAGAGACATAGGTGTAAAGTGATTTCAGGTCCATGTTGGTCTCTCTTCCACAAAATAACAAATATATCATATCATGTATTTTTATGTTGGAAATTATTCTTATTTGGGCAGTCTGGACCCCAATTTCTTACAGGAAGACCCTAGTGGGAAAAAAAACAACAACAACAGATGAATTTGTAATGGATTTAATGGTTATAATGGGAATTGTAATGGTTTAAATGGAAACTGTAATGGTCCCTGTGGGTCTCTACTGGTAATCTGCTTCCTTCTATTGGTGGCATGTTATGTCTAGTGGATACCATTAAGGACCAGTAATGGTAACAGTTTTAATGTTTAACAGCTGATGGTTTGTAACGGTATTTGTAGTGGAAACCATTAGAATTTCTGTGATGGTTTGTACAGGTTTTTTACAGCAGGGTCTGATGGGAAACATTTAATCGAAAGCATGTCCAGGGTCATTTATTTACACGCAGGTTTAACCGAGTGACAAGAAAATCAAAACGCGTAGAGATTACCGTAAATATACCTTACATATATCTTACAATACTACTAAAGTACATGATGATATATAAACTCTAATATTTTATTTACTAACGTCACTAATAACGGAAAGAGTGTATCACTAATAAGAACAGATTATTATTATTATTATTATTATTATTATTATTATTATTAGAACGTAAAACCTGACAGAAATAATCATTACTGTAGGTGTGGTCTAACCTGTCTGTGTGCAGGAGACACCTGTCTGTGTGCAGGAGACACCTGTCTGTGTGCAGGAGACACCTGTCTGTGTGCAGGAGACACCTGTCTGTCTTCCACCACATGAAACACAACTTAAAGAATGGTAACCTGTTCTCTATAAACACAGCGAGGAAACGGATCTCCTCCGGCTCCTTCTGTCTCACTCTCTACACACCCGGGACTTCACACACATCTTCTGAAAATCTTTTTTAAAATACAGCACTGTGCATAAGTATTCACCCCCTTGGACTTTTCCACACGTTACAGTTTAGAACTGAAATGGACTTCATCAGGATTTTATACCATGAATCTGCACAAAACATCCCATAATACTGAAGTAGGAGGGAAATGATTTCGAAATAAAAATATATTAAAGTTGTATGTGCATAAGTATTCACCCCCTAACATAGTTCTGGTTGAGTTTCCATCAGAAGTGAGATGATGAGTAGAACAGAGTGGAGCTATGTGTAATGAAAGTGTCACATGATCTCAGTGTAAATCTCCAGTTCCTGGAGGAACCCAGAGTGTGTTAGAGAACCTAATGAAGACCAACGAGCCATCAAAACAAAGTTCTGGAAAAATATCAGTCAGGGTTTTGTTCTAAAAAAATATCCTGAACTCGGAACCTCCTGCAGACGGGACGTTACATCTGCGATTAAAAACGTGAGGAATGCGACAGAACCGCGACTCGGGGAGGACTCGAGGAGGCCGAACACCTAAAGGCAGCGAGTCAGTGAGTGGGTAAAAAGAGGGGATTAGTCACAGACACAAGCACGAGCCTGAACACTGCACACAGACTGGACTTTATGGAAGAGTGACAAGATGAAACACAGAGGAAAGAAATCGATGTGAAATCCCATTTTGAGACTCAAACCCATGTTGTCCGGTCTGCTGAGACCAAAATTAAAAACTTAAGCCAAAAAGTACCCTGTTTGGCCTGCGCACAAAGAGCTATGTTTTGTGGAAGCCCTGAGAAGGATGGTGGTGGTAGCATTCCCTTGGCCGCTCGGTTGTTTCTCTGACTAATCCCCTGTTTACTGCTCACTGCACTGAGGTCTCCGACAGTGTCCTAGTCTTTCCACTTCAATGTGGAGTACTTATGCACGCCACTTATATATATATATATAAAATCATACGGGAATGCTCTTCTCACGCTCCGAGACGTGATACGGCTGTTCTTCAGTGTGGACACGCAGGTGGAGTCGGAGGTGACTCTCGTGAATGAAGCTCCTCCCACACTGTACGCAGCAGGACGGTTTCTCTCACGTGTGAATGCGCTGGTGCTTCTGGAAGTTGCCCTGCTGGGTGAAGTGTTTCCCGCACACGGAGCAGTAGTAGGGTTTATCTCCGGTGTGAATGCGCTGGTGTTTTTGGAAGCTGCCGTGCTGGGTAAAGCTTTTCCCGCACACGGTGCAGCAGTAGGGTTTCTCTCCGGTGTGAATGCGCTGGTGCTGCTGGAGAGTGCTCTGGTGAGTAAAACTCTTCCCACACTGTGCGCAGTGATACAGCTTCTCCTCCGTGTGGATACGCTGGTGTGTTCGGAGGTTTCCTCTTTCACTGAAACTCTTCCCGCAGTGTGAGCACTGATAGGGTTTCTCTCCCGTGTGAATGCGCTGGTGTCGCGTGAGAGTTCCTAACTCGCTGAAACTCTTCCCGCACTGCAAGCAGTGGTACGGCTTCTCGCCGGTGTGGATGTTCTGGTGTCGTCGGAGACTCCCTTTCTCGCTAAAACTCTTCCCGCACTGCGAGCACTGATACGGCTTCTCTCCCGTGTGGATGCGCTGGTGTGCCTGGAGATGGATCTGCTGAGTGAAGCTCTTCCCGCACTGCGAGCACTGACACAGGTTCTCTCGCGTGTGAAGGCGCTGGTGGAGCTGGAGACTGCTCCGCTGCGTGAAAGTCTTCCCGCACTGCGAGCACTGATACGGCTTCTCGCCCGTGTGAACACGCTGGTGCACTTTCAGATGTTTACGCTGGATGAAATTCTTCCCGCATTCCGAGCACTGGAGAGGAGCTTTCTGCGTCTGCATGCGAGGAGAGTCGGCATCGAGACCGTCCACGCACACCGCGGCGGACTGACTGGAGCTCTTCGAGGCCACCAGACTCTCGTATTTAATCTCTCCTGATTTCAGGAGTCGGACGTATTCCTCGTGGTGGCATCTCTTGATGTGTTTGTGGAGATAACTTTTGGATGTATAGGAAAGTGGACATGAGGAGCAGGAGAAAACCTGAAGGATGGTGTTCGTTCCTGCAGCAGAAAAGAATATCAGAAGTTATAACATCTGTATGTTCGTGCGGACGTGGCCCACAGAAAATAATCAAATGATCTACTGGGTCTCTGGAAGACCAGACAGATTCCTGAAGATGTGACCAGGTCACATGATCATCAGTAATGAACAAGGAGTTCTAGATGAGTGGTTCTATGGAGCACACGGTTTAATATTTCCTCGTCCCCTTGCCCTCATTCTCCAAACCAAACCAAACTGAACTGAGAAAAAAACCGACAGAGAAAAAAAACAAAACGCCCTTGAATCATATAATTCTAAAATAATTAAAATCCCAATCAAGTCATAAATGGACGTAACCGTTTACGGAGCACTTTCTGCTCCAGATGTAGTTGAAGGTGAAGCTGTGGAGATCTTTAGCGAACTCCTCTTCGTACCACAGCAACAACTCGTGTCCAGGTCCGATGGGTCGACAGCAGCGGTACAGAATCCCACCTCGATACTGAAACGCCACCAGATTCTGCTCTTCATCATTACGGGCGCAATTCACGTACCTGAGAGGACGAGGGATTCACACAGAAGGAAAGAAAACGATTGAGAGGAAACCAGTATAAACCAGTTTATACCAGTTTATACCAGTATATACCAGTTTATACCAGTATATACCAGTTTATACCAGTTTATACCAGTATATACCGGTTTAACAGCAGAGATATGCACAGTAAATCTATGCAAGACGTTTTTAGAGTCTGAATAGTGAACATGTAAGATTTCTCACCTCATCCAGTTAGAATGCAGCTCTGACGTGGCATCAATGTATTTTTCACTCTGCTCGCTCTTATGTATCTGCAAAAAACAACATTAATGTATGTTATACATTTACATTTTATTCCATTAAACATTACGGAGGTAAAATCAGTCTTCCCTGCAGCACGAGGGACGATGGGTGGAGTCGAGTGGGGTTTGATTTAGACTACAGGTAGGTGGAGGTCTGTTTCTGACCTGGTAGGAGAGCATCAGTGTGTTAAATCTGTCTAAAACACTGATCAGTTGGAGAGGCAGACCTGCCAGGGGCACGTCGTAGCAGTCCAGCCTTGAAATGAAGAAGCACTTGTGTGTCCTCTACGAAGGCCACTGAAGTCCAGGGAGATCACAAGATCTTGATGTCGGGATGCAACTCCAGGGATAGATCAAAGCTCAGTCCTGCTGGAATTTAGTCTCAGCTGCAGAGACTCGAGCAGACCCATGAGTGAGGAAGGAAAGGAGAAGATGAGCTGAGTGTCATCAGCACAGCATCGTTATGAAAACCCACCTGCCAAAATCGAGCTGCAGCAGTCAAACCCCAACATGACACCTGAGTGACCTCTATGGAGAGAAAAGTCCTCCTGATCCTCCTGACGTTGTAATGGAGAAACCTGCATTGTAAGGTTTTCCTGAAATATAACGTTTCCCGTGTTGTCTGATGGTGAGATCTGAGAGTTCTCCAAGGAGATCACAAGATCTTGACATGATGTACAGTAGCTCAGTTTTGCTGGGATTTAGTCTCAGGTGAGATGAGCTGCCATCCCTGATGAGTTGTCCACCAGACACGCTGAGATCCGAACAGAAACATGAGGATGGGAGAAGAGGAGAAGGAGGAGCAGGAGGAGGAGGAGAGCATCATCAGCATAGCAGTGATGTTGAAGATACGACCTCGCAGAGAGAGACAGATTTACAAACCAGTAATCACACACTGGACTGTCTTAAGAAGCTAACTCACCACCCAGGAGTAGGAGCTGTTCATGGCTTCCTCTCGGTCCACCGTGTCTCCCTGGTAGGGCCCGAAGTGAGCGCCGACTGGAATAGTGTCGCTGTTGTTGAACACTCCCAGGCCTGCGTCGGGAATACTGGACTTCCGGATCTCCAGACCGGGAGGAAGGGTTTGTCTGGCCCGGTCAGCGACCCCCAGTGGAACCGCGATGTCCGGGATGAAGAGAGCCGGACCGTGAACCTCGCACTTGTTGATGAAGAAAGATCTGCAGTCCTCACAGTCTGGAACGAGAGAAAAAAAGATATGAAAAAATCATCTTCAGAACAAAATATCGTAAGCATCCCATATGCGTCGTCATGTGACTTCAGATAAACACTTTTTCCTCACTCTATTTCATTTGATTATAAAATAACTTCGAGTCTAAATAAATACCAATATCATTAAACAAACTAAAAACCATCACTGTGGCGTCGTTATAACGGAAGAGTCCGACGCGTCCCGCTCTCTTACAGAGAATGTCGTCATGTTCAGGTTCTTCTTCTTTTATAAGTATCTGGAATTCTGCGTTCTGATGATCTTCTGCGTCTTTCACAGAGCTGCAAGTTCCTCCATCTACAGATTCAGAACATTTCAGATTTACTCTCAACAGGAGTGAGAACATCAACACACACCATGAACTGCAGCAGACTGGCAAGTGTTATTACATCTCTCGTTAAAGTGTTATTATATCTGTAGACACGTCTCTGAAGTACGTGACTGTCTTACAGAAGTAATCTTCATCCTCATCTTCATCAGTTTCTTCCTCTTTCAGAGGTTTCTTCCAGGGTTCTCTGTTCTGTTGGTCCACAGAGGCGACGTGTCCCACCGAGCTCGATGTTCTTCCATCAGAAGTGCTGCACACGTCCGTCTGCATGTCCTCACCCAGCTGATCCAGACACTAACAGAAGGTGGTGGTTAATTCTCTACAACAGTAGCAGGAGTTTATATTAACGCTCTCACTCTAATACCTTATCGTTTCTATAGTAACGACTCATTCACAGGGATGTGGTGACGCTTTCTGTAAGGAGATGTTTACGTAAAGTGTATGGAAGGAGTCTCCAGTGTCAGCACTGTGTAACACTCAGAGGTAAAGCTGTAACTTTCTTCAGGACAGAGTTTACACTTCTCTACTGTTTCTGTCTAATTCTGTCCAGTTAAGAGAGAATAAATAAATAAATAAATAGATAGATAGATAGATAGATAGATAGATAGATAGAAAGTTAGCAGGCTGAATCCCAACACTGTCCACTAGATGTAGTGCACTTCATATTTCTGTAAAGCTGCTTTGGGATAAAGCCCATTGTTAAAGCGCTAGACAAAGAAAAGTGAACTTCAGTGCCGCGCCTTTATCTGCTCCCTACCTAGTGCACTTCTACACAAAGTGGAACTCTGTTTGGGATTCAGCCTCTAACTGTTGACCGAGCAGCTCAGCCAACAGCTTCAACTTACCTCAGGATTTAAAGCAGAGCGGAGTTAATCACCTCTCTCTCTCTCTCTCTCTCCCTCTCTCACACACACACACACACACACACACACACACACACACACACACACACACACACACACACTAGATAAGATTGCTACTGTGTAGTTTAAATAAATCCTGTCAGATTATTGTAATGTAGAAATGATTAGCAAGAGCTCAGGCTGTGAAGCTGCAGCTCTTCTTCTTCTCTTCCTCTCGGTTCATGACGGAGACACGGAGACAGAGCGACGCGAGCAGCGCCCCCTGCTGGAGGTTGTGTCTCGGACAACATGAACTGGGATAGTGTGGATTCTGCCTCAAAAATATTTTATTTATAATAAAATTAAATACATGTCTTATAAAATGATACATCAGCGCTACCTACAATTTTATTATGATTTATTTATTTATTTTACATCGTTTTATTTCTGATGACTTTGATGTAAATCGCTCCTCCTGTGATCTCCAAACTGAGGATACATTTTTTTCCAGCTGTTTTGGTTTTGAGTTCAGGAACAATCTCTGGAGAAACATTTTGGACATTTTTTTGATATAATTCCTGATATCTCTTTGAAATATGAAAATATAATTCTCTGTTTTACACATTATAAGAAAGAAAAGTCAAGATTTTTTTTAGTTTTTATTTTTACTTAATTAAATTATGTTGTTTTTGGCTAAATATTTTATACACAAGTGTAAATTTAGTAAGAGTAAGCCTCAGTTTAAGCCTTCGCTTGTGGACTTTACATAGATTTAATTTCTGATTCTTCAAACAAGAAATCTGTGAAAAGTGAATCTTTTCAAAAGGTATAATCCTTGTTTGCTCCCTGGTCCGGCGTCCCGTCTCAGTCATCCTGTATTCTCCTGTTCTCTCTCTTCAACAACTCAATAAAGTCACCAATAAAAAAAGACAGCAGCCTATTGTACGTTACACGAATACAAGACGTTCTGTTAACGTTAACACACAAAATTAAATCCGAATAAAATCTAATCAGCTAAAACAGGAGCTTCGTAATCCAACTTCAGCACTTTAGAACACATTTTACTAAACTCGGACGCTAAACGGAGTCAAGATCCTCTTCATTCGTCGTTGTTTTATACGCAGCTGGAAGCACGTTGCTCACTTTTATTTCTTCTTATCTTTTTAAAAAGAAGTTATTTCTTTGGCGTTGATTTAAATCATCGACACTCATTTTATTTTTTAATAAACCACACAAAGGCAAAAATATCTTTACAAAATAATTTAATTGAAACACATTTCAATTACAAAATAAAACAGTTGAAAAATCATTCCTGCATGTTTCCTGAATACTTTTAATTAATAGATATTTTTACAAGGAAAAAAAAAAACCAAAAACAAAAAAAACCACTTGCAGATAGAGTTACTGGCTGCTCGCTCGTCACCAGCGTGTGGCAGCGTTCAGTCTCCATAAACACCCCCACACCGAGGAGGTTCGATTCCCACAATACTTCTCTCTGGCAGCCATTTTTAATCCTGTTTTTTTTTTTCTAAGCCCTTAAAACATGGAGAGTCACTCTCGTCTCGTCCGGCGCGTTACATGCTGAAAATAAACGTCTAGCTGAAGGAAGCCGTCTTTATAATACTGTCATTGTGAATGTTGCTACGTGGTTGTCGTGGTGACGGAGAGAGACAGACAGAGAGGGAGTCCGTTTAACTCGGAGCCGCAGAACGACAAAATAAAATCGGATTAAAACAAACACACACACGGAACACACAACTAAAATAAAGACTGAAACAGCAGCAGCTGTGTGATCAGCTCCATACTTACGTAGAGGACGACTTGGAGGACACACACTCGCTTAGCTGGAGTTCATGTTCTTCAGCTTGCAGACACACACACACACACACACACACACACACACACACACACACACACACACACACACGCACGCTCGCCGCTCTATCTACTGCAGTGTGTGTGGTAGATGTGTGAAGGGGAGGATGGTGTGTGTGAGGGGGGTTTTAAGGGTATAGGGAGGAAGGGAGTAAGGGAGTAAGGGAACGAGGGAACGAGGGAACGAGGGAGTGACTGCAGACTTCACGAGTCCTGAGTGTGAGAGTGTACACTGAGCGGCTCACTCAGACTCACTCCCACATCCTGGCATTTCGCAACCAGTTTGTTCAGTGTGTCAGTTTTACCTCCAGCTGCGGCTTCAAACAGGAGCCACTGCGAACACACACACACACACACACACACACACACACACACACACACACACACGGCAGTTAGAAACAACATCAAGTGTGTGTGTGTTTACATGTGACGTGGTTAAGGATATAAATTACATCTTTCCACAGAGCAGCACACAGCGGCAGTTTCTGAAGAGCCTGTTGGTAAAGCTTCTGCACCTAAAACAAACACACACACACACACACACACACACACCCGTGTTCATCTAACACACTGAGTTCCTCTGAAGTTCCAGTCTGAACCTGCGGAGAAAACCGTTACACAAAAATAACACACACAGACAGCATGCGGCTTCACACTCACCTCCGCTCTGCTCTTCTGCTGCTTCTGCACAGCAAGCGCTCTGAAAACACACACAGTGTATTACAAAGTCATGTGCACACACACACACACACACACACACACACACTCGCAAACACGCAGATTTAACACTCAAACACGGTGTAGTGGTGCAGACTCACATCTTCCAGGCAGACAGACAGGTGGGAGCTGTCGCAGTCATCAGTCGCGTCTGCAGCTTCACCTGCTCCACGTTATCCTCACTCCACTCCTGCTGCAGAACCCTGCACACACACACACACACACACACACACACACACACACACACACGTCAGCTTTAACACCTGTTCCCACCACCTCCCCCCAGCAGAGGGCGCACACTCAACACTCCCAAAACCACACAAAACAGTGTGTGTGTGTGTGTGTGTGTGTGTGTGCGTATGTGTGTGTATGTGTGTGTATGTGTGTGTATGTGTGTGTATGTGTGTATCTGTGTGTATGTATGTGTGTGTGTGCGTGTGTTATACCTCAGGGTGAGTTCAGTGTTGCTCGGCATTGCGTGTCTGAATCTTTCCAGAGCAGACGAGTGGAGCGATGGAGGGAGAAAACTCAGGTAGAAGGAGATGACCTGAAAACACACACACGTTCGCATCCAAATATTCAACACGAGGAGATCAGACAGCAGACACACAGTAACTCAGACGTAGCTGTTTATCCAGCGGGGAACCTTAGCCCCGCCTCCAACGCCAACTTCCACAAACCCAGCACGCTTAGCCCAGAAGCCAGCTAACATCGGACTAATACAGGAACATTATTAGACGAAAGAAAAAAAAGAGTGAAAGAGTGACGGATATGAAACTGACCAAATTATTCACATGGAAGTCGGCGAGAGGATTAAAAAAACAAACAAACAAGACAAAGAGGAATGGAAGTGAAAAAATGGATGAAGAGAAGAAGGAGAACTGAGGTGAAAGGCAGTAGGAAGGGATTGTGTGTGTGTGTGTGTGTGAGAGAGAGAGGGGGAACCTGGTTGTGGAAGGTGTAGCAGCTCCAGTAGGTGGCGCTGTCATGCGGCAGGCTGATCCGTGTGGGCATGGTGTTCAGGCAGCGCTGCACCAGATCACTGAACACACGCAGCTCTCGGCCTGCCAGCTTACTGCTAGTAAAGAGGAGATAACTGGGGAGAGAGGCACAGCAGTTACCACACGCGCACACACACACACACACACACACACACACACACACAGACTCACACACAGCAATTCAGCTTCTCATCAGATTTTCCATCCAATCAAACGCTCTCTAGAGTATGAAGTGTCCCGCCCCCGACGTTATAAAACTCCACGGTGCTAACGGTCCAGTGCGGCTTAGCCCGGGCTGTGAGATAAGCTAAACACTATTGGCTATTTCTAAAAGGAGGAGGAGCCACACAATATGCCCCGCCCTGACTTCCTGTTTCAGTGGAAATCGTGTCAACACATCAGATAACGCTGCGCGTCACGGAGACTTCAAGGCCTTTGGATATGACGAGCAATGTTTTTCTTTTCTTTTCTTTGAGTCTCATCTTCAGAAGTTTGGATTTATTAACTGGTGACTGATTAAAGCATCAGAAGGAGAAACAGATCAGGAACCTGACTGGAGCTGTACCTGAGGACCTTCTGGACTCGATTCAAGACGTTTTGGACTCAACCCGAGTGTCAGAAAGTGCCGAGACTCAAAAATATCACGTGACGATACCCGAGGACGAAGTGCATCACGGCGGTAAAATATACAAAACAAAAAAAACCGTTAGACTGAATTTTCTTTAATGCCTCCAAAGACAGAGGAGATTAAGTTTGAAAAGAAATGCGCAAATCGTCGGCATGTATACACCGCTTCGCTTGTAATCATTAAAAATGTAAAAACACACACGCGCACACACACACACACACACACACACACACACACACACACACACACACACATCACCGTACGATATCGCAAAAGTGTATTGCGTAATCATTTATCACGATATGGACATCGTAGCGATAGATCACCCCGCCCTACTCTCAGATCAAAGACTGCATCACAATCAGCTCGGGATCTCCGGGTCACTGGAGCGCTGGAATACGGGGTCACTGGGTCACTGGACCCGACTCGAGTAGTAGCTTTAGGGATTTTTAGAAATATTTACCTGGCTGGAGTTTCGTTTTAAGACCTTTGGACTTGACATTTCAGTTATTTTGAAATAATCTCTCGGGGACTTTGGACTTCGCTGTGCACTGATTAAAGATTTTCTCTGAAGCGGAGTAACATCAGAAGGAACTTGGCTAGTAACAGTGGACTCAGTGAGACTCATTAGTGTGTGTGTGTGTGTTTGTGTGTGTGTGTGTGTGTGTGTGTGTGTGTTCTCCTGTACTCACTCAAGCCAGACTTTCTTCACCACTTCCAGATCTGAGATGGCTCCCAGCGCCGCCTCAAAAGCCTCCACCGCCTCAACCACACTGCCTCGCACCGACTGCCTGAAACTACACACACACACACACACACACACACACACACACACACACGAGTGTTATGAAGCACACACTACTAGTCTCGAGGTCAGTATGAGGTCCAGGTGACTCACCTGTGTGTGAGGTGCAGGTAGGGGAGCTGATCCTGGAGCTGCGAGGGGAGCGAGGGGACAGAGAGCTGCAGGTCCTCTGATGAGACGCCTAGCAGGTGCCTGCAGAAAAATACAGATATAACAGCAACAACGTAAAGAAACAACAACGTTACAGTAAACACACAGTCGCTCCGGTGCTCACCGTAACGCCTCTGCAGGGGGGAGATCTTCCTCAACACCATCACACAGAGAACACACAAACTGCCTGAAGAGAATATCGAGCTCACCGTGTCTCTCCTACCACACACACACACACACACACACACACACACACAGGTTACTAAAGTCGTGTGTGTGTGCGCGTGTAGTCTGGTAATGTTTATAGAAGTGTTTACCCACCTGTGTGTGTAGACATTTACACAGACTGTAAAACACTCGGGCATCATGGGGGCGGAGCCTGTGTGCACGCAGCCACACACTCGCTGCTTCACCTGCATCTCCACCTGCCGCATACAGGTCACTGAGGCCCTCCAGCAGGGGGCAGCAGTGAGGGACAACAGCCAGCGTGCTCTCACACAGCGCAGTCGCTTCCTTCAGCCTGTCTCACACACACACACACACACACACACACACACACACACACACACACACACACACACATTATTACACACACACACATTATTACACACACACACAACTGATATTGATGTTGCATTTTCTTCACAAATGAGGCATTTTTGTTTGATTTCAGCCTCAAAACGTCACTCTATAGCGCCTCCATCAGGCCGATCTCTTCCCATCTCACTTGCCTGAGCAGCAGGAGGAAGTAGTGCCTGTTGACGTGGCCAGAGGAGACAGCTGATGGGGTTTGGGAAATCTAAGGATCTGATAAAGACAGCGCCTCCTGGTGGAGGAACTTTACAGAACAACCAACCGGATTTTCTGCAGCATTCGCTGGAGATGTTCAGTGCAAGGTGTGGAAACTGCTGCTGCGCTCCAACTGCTGTTTAGGCTGTGTGTGTTTAGGCAGTGTTTAGTGTGTGCGTGTTTAGTGTGTGCGTGTAGTGTGTGTGTTTACCTTCCCAGAGCTGTGTGCAGGTGGAGCAGGTTGAGGTGAAGCGGCAGACATGCAAGCGTCCTTTCAGCTGGAGACACGCCCTCATCCGCACACCTCGATAACGCATCTGCAGGGCAACACACACACACACACACCATCATCACACACATCCCCCTCAGTGTCGGATACAGGATGTGGTGCGAGTGGTAACCCACTGGGCGGAGTCTCACCCTGGAACAGCGAGATGAGGCGTTCAGGAGGAGTGTGTACGTCCTCACTCGAGCTCCAGGGGAAGAGGAAATGTTCCAGGCTAACGATCCGGGACGGGTTCGAGTTCGCCGGATCGTACAGGTGCGCTGGAAGCGTCCCGAATTCACAGAGGTGGATGTAGCAGAGCCACGCGAGACAGCGGTGACGCAGAGTTAGACGTCCTGACACGACACGCTCGCCCTCAGATATCAGCGCATCCTGAGCCGGGACAAGTTTACACACACACACACACACACACACGCGCATCTCATTTCACTATTCTGTGTGTGTGTGTGTGTGTGTGTGTGTGTGTATATAAGAGTCAGAGAGAGAGACCTGCAGGATGTGTTGTGCGTTGTGCGCTCGTCCGGTGAACACACTGAGCTGCACTCGGTACAGCAGCGTCTCCAGCAGATGAAATGATGAGAGTTCCTCCACAGCGCCCCCTGCAGTGTCCATCAGGAACTGCAGCATCCGTTTACACACCGTATCTTTTCCATCGAAAGAGTTCTCGATGCTCAGGTACTGTATGAGCACACACATACACACACACACACACACACATACATACACACACACACACACACACATACATACACACACATTTACTTCAGCATTGTGTAGCCTTTGAAATCCTTTGATGTTAAGTTGGGATGTTTTTTGGTACTCGATGATGCCGGTACTGATACAGAAATGAGTAACTACTGAGTATTAATCAGTCAGGGACAAGACAGAGCACTGTTTACATTTCCCTGGTTTAAAGATCCGCCATTAAAGCGCATGTGTGTGTGTGTGTGAGTGAGAGAGAGAGACACACTCACAGTCCACCACACAGTGTAGTGTGCTGCGTGCTCCACGGCCATGTCACACATCTCCCTGACGTCGTCCGTGCTGCCGCGGCGTGAGAAGAGTGTGAGGTAGTGACACCACAGCTCTTCGTCCTCGCGGTTATCCTCCAGAGCGCGCGAGAGTGTGTTCAGCGCAGCGTCCACACACTCCGACACAGCGCTGCACAGACAATAGAAAGTGTGTCAGTGATATAACCTGCACACGCCGTCTAATACCTGTGTGTGTGTGTGTGCGCGCGCACGTACGTGTCTTTCTGGTTGAGGTATCTGTACGCGAGTTTGATCCACAGCTGTCTGTCTCTCGGGCTGTCTAACACACTGTACTCCAGATTGGAGATGTCGTCTGTCTCGCTGTCGAAGTAGCGCTTATCCTCCTGAGTGACACACACATCCGACACGAACCGGCACTCCGACACACACCTGTCTGTTCTCACACACACACACACACACACACAGGTAAGTGATAGTTGTATAAACACTGAAGCTTAATGAATCAGCTGTTGGTGTTGTGGTCATGTGATCATAAATTCATGTCAGCTTTTACAGTCTCACCAAATCACATCAAATACACCATCATACACATCAGTGTGTGTGAGAGAGAGAGAGAGTGTGTGCGAGAGAGAGAGAGAGTGTGTGCGAGAGAGCGAGCGAGAGAGAGCGAGAGCGACAGATGAGAGAGAGAGACTGATGAGAGCGAATGAGCGAGAGAGAGAGTGCGAGAGAGAGAGCGCGAGAGAGCGAGAACGAGCGAGAGAAAGAGAGAGAGAGGAGAGAGAGGAGAGAGAGAGAGAGAGAGAGAGAGGAGAGAGAGAGAGAGAGAGAGAGAGAGAGAGAGAGGGAGAGAGAGAGAGAGAGGAGAGAGAGAGAGAGAGAGAGAGAGAGAGAGAGAGAGAGAGGAGAGAGAGAGAGAGAGAGAGAGAGAGAGAGGAGAGAGGGAGAGAGAGAGAGAGGAGAGAGAGAGAGAGAGAGAGAGAGAGAGAGAGAGGAGAGAGAGAGAGAGAGAGAGAGAGAGGAGAGAGAGAGAGAGAGAGAGAGAGGAGAGAGAGAGAGAGAGAGAGAGAGAGAGGAGAGAGAGAGAGAGAGAGAGAGAGAGAGAGAGGAGAGAGAGAGAGAGAGAGAGAGGAGAGAGAGAGAGAGAGAGAGAGAGACTGACCCTCCTCAGCAGCAGCAGGTATGGTGATTTTCTCTTCTTCGCTCTCAGCCACTGTGTTTGGGTCGGGTGAGGGTCTGTGTGGTTCCGGTCTCCATTTCCTCCTCTGTTTGTGAGTGGTATACGGCGGCACTGCGCGCGCGTACACGTATACATACATACATACACACACACACACACACACACACACACACACACACACACACAGTTATAAAACCTTGTTAACTCATAAGGACATGCTGTTATAATGTGCATGATGACATGGCAGTGACTGGTCATAACTGTGTGTGTGTGTGTGTGTGTGTGTGTGTGTGTGTGTGTGTGTGTGTGTGTGTGTGTGTGTGCGCGTGTCTCACCATGCCGTAAGCTCTCGTTGACTTTACTGACGAGCAGCACCGCTTTCTGGTCCGAACCCATCCGGTCCTTATTACCACCGAACAGCTTCTTGATGTATTTCTCTGTTTTACACACACACACACACACACACACACACACACACACACACACACACACAAGCATAATAGTAAGTCACACACAGCAGTGACTCCACTCAGGGACATGAACAGGAAACAGGAAGTGCAAAATCTGCACCTGTAGCTCGAGTGATGTCACTGGTGGAGCTCTCCTCTGAACAGCCAATCAGAGGAAGGCTGTAGGACAGGATGTCCTGGAACAACTGGTTTCCATTCAGAGTGCAGTTCCTCATGTGTTGCCTAACACACACACACACACACACACACACACACACACACACACACAGTCTGAAAGTTACACACACACTCATGTTAAGTGTGAGACAGTGTTCAGGTGTTCAGGTCTCACCACTGGCAGTCGTCGTCGTTGCAGGTTCCCGTCAGGTCGAAGCGGCAGAAACACTTGCGTGGCTCGATGGCGTGGCTGTAGGTGATGGAGCTCAGAGAGAGCTTCTCTTTAGTGCGGAAATAAGGACTGAACCTACACACACACACACACACACACACACACACACACACACACACACACACACACACTTCTTCAGGTCACAGGTCACCTCTCCTGTCACTCACTAGTGTAGATTTAGTGTCGAGTCACTCACCTGTACGATCTGAACACCAACAGCGGGCTGCGGTACGGACCGAACGGAACCGACTTCACCTCGCTCCGCACCTGCTGAGGCGCCATGGGGTCAAAGTCCACCTGAATGACCTGCATACACACACACACACACACACGTTCAGGAGTCATTTTTTCCTCTCTCCCTCTGTGTGTGTGTGTATGTGTGTGTGTGTAGCACTATAACCCCACTGTGTGTAATTATCCAGTCTCACCCTGTCACTGGGCCGGATATCCAGCAGAGCGCCCCCTTGTGCACGAAGTTCCTGTCTCAGGACGTCTGGGAGCATGTCACGCTGCTGATAGCGCAGCCGCAGGTCCTCCACATTCAGACCGAACAGGAGCAGCTCTGTGGGGGGCGTGGCCGGTTTGTCGGACACGGAGGGCGCGGTCGGTGTCGTGGGCGTGACCGGAGTCTCGGCGTGGCTCAGGTTGGGTTTAGTGAACGACCCGGACTCGCGGAAAGAGCGGCGGCGGGTGGAGGTGGTGTTGGCGGTGGCAGTGTTGATGTTAGCAGGCTGTGGGTCCGCCCCCTCTGGATCAGGTTCGTCGCCGGGGTCATCACTAGCGAGCGTTAGCTTGTCCTGCGTGAGGTCGTGAAGCGAGGGCTGCGTGACGCTGCAGGGGATGACTGGAGCGTTGGCCTGACGCAGCGCCTGCGCTTCCTTCAGCTTCTGGATCTTCAGCGCGTACTCACTCTCCAGCTGCTGCAGACGCTTCTTCTGCACCATGAGATCGGCGTAGTGCGAGTCAGCGAGGTCCACACGCCGCCGTTTCCCCACCTACACACACACAGACACACACACAGACACACACACAGACACACACACAGACACACACACAGACACACACACACACACACACACACACACACACACACACACAATGAGTTCACAGTGAAAACAAAGTATCTAAACGCTGAATATGCTAGTTCAACAGGGAAAGAAGTGCTGTGTGTGTGTGTGTGTGTGTGTGTGTGTGTGTGTGTGTGTGTGTGTGTGTGTGTGTGTGTGTGTATACTCACTGAGAGCTGTGTGTTGTTGCTGCGTTTGTAGTTCCCTCTCACTGTTCCTGTCTGAGACAGCAGCTCTCTCTCCATGCGCAGGACGTGGTGCTGTTTTACTGCCACCCGGTGCTGCACACGCTGGACCTACACACACACACACACACACACACACACTAAATCCATCACAACTAATAAATATTGCAATATATCTTGCTGTGAAACACAGTGTGTGTGTGTGTGTGTGTGTGTGTGTGTGTGTGTGTGTGTGTGTGTGTGTACCTGTTCCTGCAGTTTCCGCAGCAGCACTCGGTTTGCACTGGTGACTTTCTCCGCAGCGAGCAGCTGCTCTTTCAGTCGCACCACTTTGGCCTCGGCCAGTTTCAGAGACTCTTTCTTCCTGAGCTCCTGCTGATGGAGCTGCTCGAGCAGATCCTGGTCCTTCTGCAGCTGGGCACTAACACACACACACACACACACACACACACACACACACACACACACACACACACACACACACACACACACACACACTCCTTCCCTCAGCAGCTCGTCCAGTGTAACACTTCTGCATGTTAATGTTAATAGTGAACACACTGACCGGTGTTTGGCGAGTTTCTCCTCCGTGTCGTCGAGGTCAACCGGTTTTCCCAGCACATCCACCACATCCGCGTCAAATCCCACAGGAGAGGAAACGGCGGAATCGGATTTCCTGATTCGCTGATTCTCCCGACTGTGTGCAAAAACAGCACACAGGTTTACACGAAAGTGAAATCAAATCAAAGTGTTTTTTATTCCTGTTCCGGACACCGTGCAACAGAACGTGTAGGCGTTTATCCAATGATACGCCCCGCCCCAGGGGCGTGTCTCGCTCTACAGTAGCGGCTTGTTAGCAGTACACGCGGTTCGTTTTTTCGGTGTGTTTTTGTTTGCGTCGTCACACACACTATTCCCCTTTCCTAATGAGAATCAATGTTTATTTATTATTGAAGGAGGCGGAGTTTGTGGTCATGTGATTTTTTTAGGAGGCGTGTTTTAACAACGCAGCTGCCTCGGACTGACGGAGAATTAAGTCTTTATGCTCCGTCTCCATCAGTAAGAGTCAGTGACATCATCTCATCTCCCACTCAGTCTGAGGCTCTCCGTCACCGTCAGTAACGCTGATGCTTGTCCTTGCCTCAAACACGTATGCTATAACTCCAAACACACACACACACACACACACAGCTTCTAGGATTAAAATCGTTATGGTTACAGTGGACAAGTGTGAGTGAGAAATTCTCCATAGCTGAAAACTCTCGTTATAAACTCTTCACTGCTCTCTATATTTAGCTTGCTAAGCTAACGTCAGGAGTGTTTAGACTGGGCGTGGCACAGCGTGGCACAGCGTATCTCGAATGCTATTGGCTTGGCTGTTGTGTATTTCAGTCGACACACCTTCACACTGACTTCCTGTTTCAAAAGGAAATACTTGAAAAATCGCACTTCTCGAGACGTGTCTTGAAGACGTTATGCGTGTAGGTGCGAGAGTCACCTGGTTAACTCCGCCCTCAGGAGGCGGTACTCCAGTGCGGTTCCCTCAGACAAAGTGTCCGCTGTTCTTAGAGGGTTGTTCTCTTTCTCGGCCACAGGGACAGGCCTCGGTCTCGCCGCCTGGATCATCCCACGGGAAAGAAAAAAAAAAACACGTCAGAACGGTGAGGTAATGAAGCAGAGCAGTACAGATGTGTACAGCTGTGGGTTCTCCTCTCACCTCCACGGTTCTCCGTGCCTCTTTAATCATGGACTCCAGACCGCCGAACACACACTGCGCCGAGCTGGAGGCCTCGATCTCAGAGTCGCTGTCATCAGACGCGTTGAGACGAACGACCACCGCTTTGTGTCGGGGCAGCTGGAGAAACAACACGTCTGTAAGCAGCGATCACAGGGGCCCAAGCACCAAGAGTGAGTACTGTATGTTGTAGCAGCGTTACTTTAGTGAGTTCATGAATATGCATAAATATGCAAAGCACTCGTTAGCAATCGCATACTGCACAACTAAAGAACGATGAGATGCGTGAGAACCACAAACCGACTCCGAGGTTCTAAGTAAATGCTGATTGGTCGGCTGAGAGGCGTGTCTGTGTCTGTACATGGTAACGGTTTGATGGAACTTTGTGACATTGCTTCAGTACGTTTAATCAAATTCTGCTTATTGGTTCGTTTAGAATCATACTGCTCCAAATGCAAACAATAACATGATAAACAAATACGTTTCCCTCTCTTCACATCCAGAACTTTCCGTCTTCTACAGACGAGATCCTGCTTCTGAAAACGTAAATCTCACGTCCTGACACACACATGCACAGACGCGCACGACGTCCTGACACACACACAAAAGTACACTGGCCTTTACAGTAAAATACTGAAGTTGACGGTGTTAATTCAGAGTTGCTATGGTAACACACCACCAGTGGCGCTCTGGATGCCGCAGCTCCTCGGCCGAACTTGCTGGAAGCGCGAGAGTGGGCGGAGCTGGTGCTGAAACCGAGAGAGACAGAAGACGACACAGAAGCAGCAGGGGCTCTGATGGTGGGCGGAGCTACGGATCTGATGGGAGAAGGAGGGCCACTGTTACTGGATGTGTCCTGAAAGAGAAAAGGACCAATCAGGGATCAGAACACTTTAAAAACATAAAACATTTAAAAGCAGAATCAGGAGTGTGTGTGTGTGAGAGGGAGTGTGTGAATGTGTGTGTGTGTTTGAGAGCGTGTGTGTGACCTCTGCTCTCACGGCGCGTTTGTTAGCTAGCGATTTGAGAAGCTCCTCCCTCAGCATCATCTCCTCCTCTTCTTCCTCATCAGCAAACGGCGGTTTGGGTGGAGGCTCCGATTCCTCCGGAGGCGGCACTGGGGGTGGGGGAGGGGGCGGGGCCAGTGAAACCACACCTACTGGATCCATACAATACTGAGGCATGTCCTAAAGAATGCAGAGAAACAGCTCAGTGATGATAAAACTCCATTTCCCGTTTGTACAGATAAGGGAGGGGCTTACCTGTCGGAGAGGGGCGGAGCCTAAAGAAAACACTGGGACAGCATACAGAGACCCGACGGCACCGAACGACTCGTGTGCTGGAGAAGTGGCTGCAAAGACAAATTAGTGGTTATTAAACACACACACACACACACACACACACACACACACAGTTTAGAGTGTTTAATTAGTCACCTGGAGAATTTGTCTCACTGTCCGTATCCATGGCAACCTCATCATAATTGTCATACTGGTACAGGTTACCTGCAGAGTCGAGTCCCTGTTTCAACAATAACTTCCTGTGTTCAGGATCTGAGGACTAAAACACACACACACACACACACACACACACACACACACACACACACACACACACAGGTTTCTTCCTCTTAACATCTTAGGGAGTTTTTCCTCACCACCGTCACCACCGATATAAATTCACACCTTTAAAATCTCTATTTCTGTAAAGCTGCTTTACGACGACGTCTACTGTAAAAAACACGATACAAATAAAACGTATCCTAAATTATCATCAATAAAGAACGGTGTGTGTGTGTGTGTGTGTGTGTCTCACCTTGGTGTGTGTGTGTGTGTATGTGTCTCACCTTGGTGTGTGTGTGTGTGTGTGTGTGTGTGTGTCTCACCTTGGTGTGTGTGTGTGTGTGTGTGTCTCACCTTGGTGTGTGTGTGTGTGTGTGTGTCTCACCTTGGTGTGTGTGTGTGTGTGTGTGTGTGTGTGTGTGTGTCTGTGTGTGTGTCTCACCTTGGTGTGTGGGTGTGTGTGTCTCACCTTGGTGTATGTGTGTGTGTGTGTGTGTCTCACCTTGGTGTGTGTGTTTGTGTGTGTGTGTGTGTGTGTCTCACCTTGGTGTGTGTGTGTGTGTATGTGTCTCACCTTGGTGTGTGTGTGTGTGTGTGTGTGTGTGTGTCTCACCTTGGTGTGTGTGTGTGTGTGTGTGTCTCACCTTGGTGTGTGTGTGTGTGTGTGTGTCTCACCTTGGTGTGTGTGTGTGTGTGTGTGTGTCT
Source organism: Ictalurus punctatus (assembly GCF_001660625.3). Taxonomy (NCBI): domain Eukaryota; kingdom Metazoa; phylum Chordata; class Actinopteri; order Siluriformes; family Ictaluridae; genus Ictalurus; species Ictalurus punctatus. The sequence goes on from NC_030423.2 coordinate 309,056, forward strand.
GTGTGTGTGTCTCACCTTGGTGTGTGGGTGTGTGTGTCTCACCTTGGTGTATGTGTGTGTGTGTGTGTGTCTCACCTTGGTGTGTGTGTCTCACCTTGGTGTATGTGTGTGTGTGTGTGTGTCTCACCTTGGTGTGTGTGTTTGTGTGTGTGTGTGTGTGTGTCTCACCTTGGTGTGTGTGTGTGTGTGTGTGTGTCTCACCTTGGTGTGTGTGTGTGTGTGTGTGTGTCTCACCTTGGTGTGTGTGTGTGTGTGTGTGTGTGTCTCACCTTGGTGTGTGTGTGTGTGTGTGTGTGTCTCACCTTGGTGTGTGTGTGTGTGTGTGTGTGTCTCACCTTGGTGTGTGTGTGTGTGTGTGTCTCACCTTGGTGTGTGTGTGTGTCTCACCTTGGTGTGTGTGTGTGTCTCACCTTGGTGTGTGTGTGTGTGTGTGTGTGTGTGTGTCTCACCTTGGTGTGTGTGTGTGTGTGTGTGTGTGTCTCACCTTGGTGTGTGTGTGTGTGTGTGTGTGTGTGTCTCACCTTGGTGTGTGTGTGTGTGTGTGTCTCACCTTGGTGTGTGTGTGTGTGTGTGTGTGTCTCACCTTGGTGTGTGTGTGTGTGTGTGTGTGTCTCACCTTGGTGTGTGTGTGTGTGTGTGTGTGTGTCTCACCTTGGTGTGTGTGTGTGTGTGTGTGTGTCTCACCTTGGTGTGTGTGTGTGTGTGTGTGTGTGTGTGTGTGTGTGTGTGTGTGTGTCTCACCTTGGTGTGTGTGTGTGTGTGTGTGTGTGTCTCACCTTGGTGTGTGTGTGTGTGTGTGTGTGTCTCACCTTGGTGTGTGTGTGTGTGTGTGTGTGTCTCACCTTGGTGTGTGTGTGTGTGTGTGTGTGTGTGTGTGTGTGTGTCTCACCTTGGTGTGTGTGTGTGTGTGTGTCTCACCTTGGTGTGTGTGTGTGTGTGTGTCTCACCTTGGTGTGTGTGTGTGTGTGTGTCTCACCTTCGTGTGTGTGTGTGTGTCTCACCTTGGTGTGTGTGTGTGTCTCACCTTGGTGTGTGTGTGTGTGTGTGTGTCTCACCTTCGTGTGTGTATGTGTGTCTCATCTTGGTGTGTGTGTGTGTGTGTGTGTGTGTGTGTGTGTGTGTCTCACCTTGGTGTGTGTGTGTGTGTCTCACCTTGGTGTGTGTGTGTGTGTGTGTCTCACCTTGGTGTGTGTGTGTGTGTCTCACCTTGGTGTGTGTGTGTGTCTCACCTTGGTGTGTGTGTGTGTCTCACCTTGGTGTGTGTGTGTGTGTGTGTGTGTGTGTGTCTCACCTTGGTGTGTGTATGTGTGTGTGTGTCTCACCTTGGTGTGTGTGTGTGTCTCACGTTGGTGTGTGTGTGTGTGTGTGTGTCTCACCTTGGTGTGTGTATGTGTGTGTGTGTGTGTCTCACCTTGGTGTGTGTGTGTGTGTGTCTCACCTTGGTGTGTGTGTGTGTGTGTGTGTGTGTGTCTCACCTTGGTGTGTGTGTGTCTCACCTTGGTGTGTGTGTGTGTGTGTGTGTGTCTCACCTTGGTGTGTGTGTGTGTGTGTGTGTGTGTGTGTGTGTGTGTGTGTGTGTCTCACCTTGGTGTGTGTGTGTGTGTGTGTGTGTGTCTCACCTTGGTGTGTGTGTGTGTGTGTGTGTGTGTGTGTGTGTCTCACCTTGGTGTGTGTGTGTGTGTGTGTGTGTCTCACCTTGGTGTGTGTGTGTGTGTGTGTGTGTGTGTGTGTGTGTGTCTCACCTTGGTGTGTGTGTGTGTGTGTGTGTGTGTCTCACCTTGGTTGGTGTGTGTGTGTGTGTGTGTGTGTGTGTGTGTGTGTGTCTCACCTTGGTGTGTGTGTGTGTGTGTGTGTGTGTGTGTGTGTGTGTGTGTGTGTGTCTCACCTTGGTGTGTGTGTATGTGTGTGTGTGTGTGTGTGTCTCACCTTGGTGTGTGTGTGTGTGTGTGTGTCTCACCTTGGTGTGTGTGTGTGTGTGTGTGTGTGTGTCTCACCTTGCTGTGTGTGTGTGTGTGTGTGTCTCACCTTGCTGTGTGTGTGTGTGTGTGTGTCTCACCTTGCTGTGTGTGTGTGTGTGTGTGTGTGTGTGTGTCTCACCTTGCTGTGTGTGTGTGTGTGTGTGTGTGTGTGTGTGTGTGTCTCACCTTGCTGTGTGTGTGTGTGTGTGTCTCACCTTGGTGTGTGTGTGTGTGTGTGTGTGTGTGTGTCTCACCTTGGTGTGTGTGTGTGTGTGTGTGTGTGTCTCACCTTGGTGTGTGTGTGTGTGTGTGTGTGTGTGTCTCACCTTGGTGTGTGTGTGTGTGTGTGTGTGTGTGTGTCTCACCTTGCTGTGTGTGTGTGTGTGTGTGTGTGTGTCTCACCTTGCTGTGTGTGTGTGTGTGTGTGTGTGTGTCTCACCTTGCTGTGTGTGTGTGTGTGTGTGTGTGTGTGTGTCTCACCTTGCTGTGTGTGTGTGTGTGTGTGTGTGTGTCTCACCTTGGTGTGTGTGTGTGTGTGTGTGTCTCACCTTGGTGTGTGTGTGTGTGTGTGTGTGTGTGTGTGTGTGTGTGTGTCTCACCTTGCTGTGTGTGTGTGTGTGTGTGTGTGTGTGTCTCACCTTGCTGTGTGTGTGTGTGTGTGTGTGTGTGTGTGTGTGTGTGTCTCACCTTGCTGTGTGTGTGTGTGTGTGTGTGTGTGTGTGTGTGTGTGTGTGTCTCACCTTGCTGTGTGTGTGTGTGTGTGTGTGTGTGTGTGTGTGTGTCTCACCTTGCTGTGTGTGTGTGTGTGTGTGTGTGTGTGTGTGTCTCACCTTGCTGTGTGTGTGTGTGTGTGTGTGTGTGTGTGTGTGTGTGTGTGTCTCACCTTGCTGTGTGTGTGTGTGTGTGTGTGTGTGTGTGTGTCTCACCTTGCTGTGTGTGTGTGTGTGTGTGTGTGTGTGTGTGTGTGTGTCTCACCTTGCTGTGTGTGTGTGTGTGTGTGTGTGTGTGTGTGTCTCACCTTGCTGTGTGTGTGTGTGTGTGTCTCACCTTGCTGTGTGTGTGTGTGTGTGTGTGTCTCACCTTGCTGTGTGTGTGTGTGTGTGTGTGTCTCACCTTGCTGTGTGTGTGTGTGTGTGTGTGTCTCACCTTGCTGTGTGTGTGTGTGTGTGTGTGTCTCACCCTGCTGTGTGTGTGTGTGTGTCTCACCTTGCTGTGTGTGTGTGTGTGTCTCACCTTGCTGTGTGTGTGTGTGTGTCTCACCTTGCTGTGTGTGTGTGTGTGTGTGTGTGTGTCTCACCTTGCTGTGTGTGTGTGTGTGTGTGTGTGTGTGTCTCACCTTGCTGTGTGTGTGTGTGTGTCTCACCTTGCTGTGTGTGTGTGTGTGTGTGTGTCTCACCTTGCTGTGTGTGTGTGTGTGTGTCTCACCTTGCTGTGTGTGTGTGTGTGTGTGTGTCTCACCCTGCTGTGTGTGTGTGTGTGTCTCACCTTGCTGTGTGTGTGTGTGTGTCTCACCTTGCTGTGTGTGTGTGTGTGTGTGTGTGTCTCACCTTGCTGTGTGTGTGTGTGTGTGTGTGTCTCACCTTGCTGTGTGTGTGTGTGTGTGTGTGTGTCTCACCTTGCTGTGTGTGTGTGTGTGTCTCACCTTGGTGTGTGTGTGTGTGTGTGTGTGTCTGTCTCACCTTGGTGTGTGTGTGTGTGTCTCACCCTGCTGTGTGTGTGTGTGTGTCTCACCTTGCTGTGTGTGTGTGTGTGTCTCACCTTGCTGTGTGTGTGTGTGTGTGTGTGTGTCTCACCTTGCTGTGTGTGTGTGTGTGTGTGTGTCTCACCTTGCTGTGTGTGTGTGTGTGTCTCACCTTGCTGTGTGTGTGTGTGTGTGTGTGTGTCTCACCTTGCTGTGTGTGTGTGTGTGTGTGTCTCACCTTGGTGTGTGTGTGTGTGTGTGTGTGTCTGTCTCACCTTGGTGTGTGTGTGTGTGTCTCACCTTGGTGTGTGTGTGTGTGTGTGTGTGTGTGGGTGTGTGTGTGTGTGTGTCTCACCTTGGTGTGTGTGTGTGTGTGTGTCTCACCTTGGTGTGTGTGTGTGTGTGTCTCACCTTGGTGTGTGTGTGTGTGTGTGTGTGTGTGTGTGTCTCACCTTGCTGTGTGCGTGGTGTTTTCCTCCCACTAGCTTCATGAAGCGGTTGTACTGCTCCTCCTGATTGGACAGGTCTCTGATCTTGCGGATTTCCTCCTCTCTCTTCTTCTTCTCCTCCTCTTCCTCGCTCCTCTGGTTCTGCGCCTCCTGCTGAAGCTTCCACGTCCGCAGCTGCTGCTTCCTCCAGGCCTGCTTCGACACTGAACACCGGAGAGACGGAAACACCCGGAAAAACAAACCAAATAATAAAAGTTAAAATTGTGTGTTATTAGGGACCTGGATACAGCGTGTTTATTGTTATTGTATGTGATGAATATTAATAAGGGTCATGAATATTAATGAAGCGGTATTAAGACTGTATTAAGAAGCTGCATGGTGTTTGTGTTTATTTTTCAGACGCATTATGAAGACAATACACAGAGAAACAGATCAGACAATAAAAATACACAACGGTGGTGCTAGTTTAGTTCTCCACGCAGCGTTTCGCTCCAGTTAGCGAGTCAGTTTGTGTTTATGGGTGTCGCATGTGGGCGGAGCCACACAGTGAAGTTATTTACTCTCTGACCGCTTCTGCAATACCGAGGTGACGACACCTGGGCTGTGTCCCAAACCGTGCAGACTGTAACAGCATTTTAATACCAGATCTTACTATCAGCATATGAATATTAATGAGGGTGATGAATATTAATGAGACGGCCGTACCTGGGTTTGCGGTGTGTTTAGCAGGATGTCCTTTAGGTGGTGCTTTGATCCGGTCCGCACCCGGTCTAGCTGGGGGTTTGCCCTTCTCCTGACCTTTGACCCCTGACCCTGGGCGACCCCTCCCTGCGGCAGCCGACCTGGTGGTGACCCGGTAGTGGTCGGGCATGGTTTTGGCACGATTCAGTTTCTCTTTGCTCTCCTTCATCACCTGCTGCTCCTTCTGCTGCCACTTCCGGCTGGCCGACTGCAGAGCGAGGAGACGCAACTGCAGCTCCGAGAGCTCATCATCTTCATCCTACACACACACACACACACACACACACACACACATACACACACACACATACACACACACAGCATTAACACAGGTCTACAATTATCTGTCCATGAAGTCACAGTCTGTACGTTTGTGTGTGTACCTTGCGGCGAGTTTTATTGGTCTCTTTGCTCAGTGAGATGCTCAGGGCTGACGGCTTTTCCTCTTCCTCCTCTTCTTCAGCTTCTACACACACACACACACACACACACACACACACACACACAAACATTAGAGATAAAGGTGGATGTTGTGGACGTTTTATTTTCAGACTACCTCTCACACACTGTACCGTTCGGAGTCGTCGGTTCAACAGGACTTTTCTCCACCTCTTCCTTTTGCTCCTCATTATGCCCCGCCTCTTTTTGCTCCACCCCCTGGGTGGTCTTAGTGTTCATCGCGTCTCTCTCTGCAGGCGAGAGCAGTTTCTGTCTGAGCGGTCGGAGATTAAACGCCTGGAAGGCCTTCCTCTCCTCCTGTTCCTCTCTCTTCTCCAGCCGGTTCATCACCGGTCCCTGCTGCGGTGGCGGCGGCAGAGTTCGCGGCGTCTCGTCGGTGGGCGTGTCCTCCTGCTCCCCGTGCGGCGAGTCCTCGCTGGGTTTCAGCGCTCTCCTCTCCTGGTTGCGGATGCACTCCAGTTCCAGCTGGATCTGTTTGTACTTCATCAGCAGATCCTCGAAGCTCTCGTCCATGCCGTTCTCCGGTTTGGAGGCGACGTACGCAGGTTTCCGAGCCGCCGCCCGCCCGCCCTGCTTCTCTGATACACCCAGTTAAAGTCTTCACACATCACACAGCGTTACACACGACACCTTACACACATCACACAGCGTTACACACACACGACACCTTACACACATCACACAGCGTTACACACACACGACACCTTACACACATCACACAGCGTTACACACACACACGACACCTTACACACACGACACCTTACACACATCACACAGCGTTACACACATCACACAGCGTTACACACGACACCTTACACACATCACACAGCGTTACACACACACGACACCTTACACACATCACACAGCGTTACACACACACACGACACCTTACACACACGACACCTTACACACATCACACAGCGTTACACACGACACCTTACACACATCACACAGCGTTACACACGACACCTTACACACATCACACAGCGTTACACACACACGACACCTTACACACATCACACAGCGTTACACACGACACCTTACACACACACGACACCTTACACACACACGACACCTTACACACATCACACAGCGTTACACACGACACCTTACACACACACGACACCTTACACACACACGACACCTTACACACATCACACAGCGTTACACACGACACCTTACACACACGACACCTTACACACACGACACCTTACACACACACGACACCTTACACACATCACACAGCGTTACACACACGACACCTTACACACACGACACCTTACACACATCACACAGCGTTACACACACGACACCTTACACACATCACACAGCGTTACACACACGACACCTTACACACATCACACAGCGTTACACACACGACACCTTACACACACACGACACCTTACACACACACGACACCTTACACACACACGACACCTTACACACATCACACAGCGTTACACACACGACACCTTACACACATCACACAGCGTTACACACACGACACCTTACACACATCACACAGCGTTACACACGACACCTTACACACATCACACAGCGTTACACACATCACACACGACACCTTACACACATCACACAGCGTTACACACGACACCTTACACACACGACACCTTACACACATCACACAGCGTTACACACATCACACAGCGTTACACACATCACACACGACACCTTACACACATCACACAGCGTTACACACGACACCTTACACACATCACACAGCGTTACACACGACACCTTACACACATCACACAGCATTACACACATCACACACGACACCTTACACACATCACACAGCGTTACACACGACACCTTACACACACGACACCTTACACACATCACACAGCGTTACACACATCACACAGCGTTACACACATCACACAGCGTTACACACGACACCTTACACACATCACACAGCGTTACACACGACACCTTACACACATCACACAGCGTTACACACATCACACAGCGTTACACACATCACACAGCGTTACACACATCACACAGCGTTACACACATCACACAGCGTTACACACGACACCTTACACACACGACACCTTACACACATCACACAGCGTTACACACATCACACAGCGTTACACACATCACACAGCGTTACACACATCACACAGCGTTACACACATCACACAGCGTTACACACATCACACACGACACCTTACACACATCACACAGCGTTACACACATTGTTACACACATCACACAGCGTTACACACGACACCTTACACACATCACACAGCATTACACACATTGTTACACACATCACACAGCGTTACACACATTGTTACACACATCACACAGCGTTACACACATTGTTACACACATCACACAGCGTTACACACATTGTTACACACATCACACAGAAATCACACAGAATTATTATCACCTAACGTGACGGAGGTGCGATTGAGTTCGGATCCTCAGAAAGGTGGTGAAGGTTCTGCACTGATCAGAAGGTTGTGGGATCGAATCCCCTCACTGAGAGACAGCCTTATTGATCAGAGTAATGTACTACAGATGAAGGATACGTTTCCAGTTGGGGGAATCTTTCCGGTGTATGTTTCTGCCTCTCCCGGCCCCTCGCGCTCTGTCCCCGCGGCCGTCCCCGCGGCCGTCCCCGGGCCTCCCCCGGTACCGGAGCCGGCCCAGTGCTCCGTGACTGCGCTCCCAGAAGCTGGTCCGGGGACTAGGCGGCTCTAACCGGTCCGAGCCGGAGGGGCACGCGGGGAAGGGACCGTGCAGCATGGACCCGGGTCTGAAGGGCGGAGGCCGGAAGTCCTTCCCCGGTCCCATGTTGGTGGCTTTGGATCGCGGTGTGGAGGTTTTCTGTTTCCGTGATCCGGTTCCAGGCCTCGCGCCCTGCGGCTTCTGCTTCTGCTGCTTCTCCTCCGCGTCGTCGTCGCAGATTTCCCCGTCCTCCAGCTCACCGTCCTCCCGCGGAGAGCCGCAGCTCAGCCTCGGATCCATTCCCTCGGCCACTCACTACACTTCTACCTCAGAGTCATCTTTTCATTTTAATGTGAATTTAATCGTTTCTGATCTCCGAGTTCACACCGTAAAGCAGCTCGATCTCTCGCTACGACTCAGTGAAGAAGGAAAAAAGAGAGAGAGACAAATGCCTCGAAGTCTCGCGAGATCACCGCATTCCTGTAGTGCGAGCATCAGAAGGAGGGAGTTATCGCGATATTTCCGGGTGTCGACTTCCGGAAATGATTTGACTCTCGGAGAGCATTTGACTCTCGCGAGATTTACGTGTGTACATTTCCTCTCGTTAGAGTGTACACACCATGGACCAAGTTTCTTTTTTATTTTTATCTTTTACGTAAAATAAAACGCGGAGCAAGTAAAAGTACAATAACGAAGAGAAAATGGAGACGAAAAGATCAGAAAAGAGATGAAGACGGCTGAGTGGGAAAATATACTAAACACTGACTAATCCAAAAAATAATAATCATAGAATGAGAATAAATGAATAGTTTATATCACAAGACAGAACAAACTTTGGGTTCAAACATTTGTAAATATATATATATATATATATATATATATATATATATATATATATATATATATATATATATATATATATATATAATGTCTTTTGATCAGATCAGGGTTAAAACATCTCTGTGTTTTTCATTCATCTTCAGTAAACTCTTTATCCGGAGTCTGTCCTGGAAACACTGGAGGTGATGGGACACCAGTTCATCATAGAACGTGTGTGTGTGTGTGTGTGAGAGAGAGAGAGAGAGAGAGAGAGAGAGAGAGAGAGAGAGATAGATTTGATAATGTCACTGAGACTCCTGAGGTGAGAAGAACTTTCAGAAGGTAAAACAGGAAAAGATGCAACTTTCAGAAAGGTTTCCGTTGGACTGGTTTGTTGTCAGGCTCACAGCTGCTGTCATTCACATACATTCACACTTACATGCAGGGCCTTACAGCAGACGCTTCACTACATCCACAGAAACTAATCATAAAGAAGCACTGACTGTCCTCTTAGTAAAGCTCTCTACCATCTCTCTCACATCATGTCTCTGAGAGCTATATTTATGTATTTATTCATTTATTATACACACTGAATGAATGTGATGGAGCTCATGTTGGTGTAAATCATCACAGGAGCCCTGCAGATGTTGAACAGCTCTCTCAGGAGTGATAATTATACCTCAATACCACACCTACGTGTAATTTACTGGGATTTACACTTTATATGAGTCTTATTAAAATGTAATACTCTTACCTAAGTACATTCCCAATAACTTACTTCCCAATAACAACTCATTTTATTCATTGGACCAACTGTACGATCTCATACGTCCCGTTTTTCTCCCGTCACGTGTTCTAGTCACGTGAGAGGAAGTGGACTGTTGGAGTTTTCACGTTTATTTTTATCATCAGGTCTTAAAAAAATCCTAAAAATCAATACCTTTATTTTATTACATTTTCAATACGACACCAATATATTTAACATGTTAGTATAGTACAGAACTGGTGTGTGTGTGTGTCACACACAGCTGTGTCTCTTCTGCAGGTGTGTGTGGTTTCCCTGCTTGAGCTCCTCAAGGCCGTGATGATGATGATGATGTCTGCTGAAGGAACACAAATCAACCTACAGAGTTTCAGCATCGAGCAGAACTGAAAAGAGTTTTACATTTCAAAACTGAAGTTTCAAGTGATGGTGGAATAACAATTGAAACTCTAAAATGGTGACAATCACATTCTGCTTACATCTTAACCCAGATCCAAGCAAAATCCAGTTATCTTGTTGTTGTGGAGACGTTGTGACGAGCTCGTGTAAGAGTCAGCCTGACCTCAAGATTAGCTCACAACTAATCTTTATTCCCTCCCACACGCACACACACGCACACACACACACACACACACACACACACACACACACACACACACACACACACACTTGATTTAGGCTAGGGTTCAGGAGCTGCATAATGTAAATGAGACTATCATGTAACTGATTAACTGAAGTTCTTTGTTCGCTAGTTCCAGTCATGTTTCTTTATTATAACTGAAAACATTGGGAATAAAAAAAAGGAATTTAAAGAAAGAAGAAAATCTTCTTACAACTGTTATGTTAAAAGTTACATAAAAACTTTAAACTTTTAACAAATAATATTTGCTCTAAACAATTCTAACTCAGCATTTTCTATTCGTAATTCAAAAGGAGGGATTACAGAGAGCATTCTCTTGGGACAAAATAAATAAAACTAAATTATAGAAACAGACAGTCATATTGTCGGAGAGTGTGTGTTCATGTACTAGTACTAAAATAAAAAGTGACAGTGAGTCGTCCGTAACAGTAGTTTGTGTTGTGTGTAATTCCGCGGGTGTCCGCGGGGGGCGCTCGCTGCATTTCTTCTACGTTTATTTACAAATGAACACTTCCGGCTTCCGTTGTTTACCATCGACTCTGTGTGTGAGACAATAATAAACACCGCGAGCTGCTTTTTATCTAACGTTAATATTCTGTTTACAAAGTTGATGGAGTTTGTCATCGCTGCTCGGGTGAATAATTCCGCAGAGTCACTTTATGTTTTTTAGGTTTGTGCGTCGGTCATGAGCGGAAAGTGAACGCGCTGTTTCCGGTGTGCGGATTAATCAAACAGGAAGAAGCGGTAAATAATGAAGGGGAGAAAAGGTCGAGCTAAACGAGCTAAACACTCACACTCTCACACTGCGGAGACACCGAAGAGCACACACACTGGTGAGGGTACACACACACACACACACACACACACACACACACTGCACCGTTACCAGGATCCCAAATGATTCCCTGCACTGAGGCTCCTGCTGTAATGATGTGTGTGAAATGTTTTCCCTCCCTAAACAGAGCACTATGTAGGAACAGGGTGCGGTTTGGGACACACACTTGGACTCTGCTGGTCCACAGAAGCACTGTTTCTGTCACCGTGACCAGCTCCTGTGTCCCAAACCATTCTGCTGTAGTGCACTTAAACACTTCTCAGTGCTTCTACCGTGTCGTGTGTTTATATTAAATCAGTGTTAATTATGCACCGTGTGTGTGTGTTGAGTTGCAGGCAGACTGAACACCGAGATCTGTCGGTTGTGTCATGGCCGCTTCTCGGCAAGGAAGCTGCGGCGGGCGTTTGGACTGCAGCCCGACCCAGTCCCGTGGCCTTCATCGCCTGAACGCGCAGAGTCTGAACACTCAACACCACGCTTCTGTTCCGACTTCCAGCAGCTGCTGGGCGTGTCTGTGCGGCACGACTCAACACTCTCACCGTACATCTGCTCCGACTGCCACGCCCAGTTCTACCAGTGTCACAGCATCCTGCAGGCCTTCAGACACCGGGTCAACTCAACACAGTCACTCAACACGGAGCAGTGAGTACACTCGACACACCACTCAACACCGGGACTCACAGCAGTCCTTCAGAAGAGTGATGATCTTTATTTTTTCTCTCAGGTGCAGTTCAACATGGACGCCGTTCACAGACGAAGCAGATCAGTCCTGTAAGTATTCAGCAACACACCCATACACACATCCTGAAATCGGTAAAGTGAACATTCGGATGAAGCGTGTAACCGAAAACGCTCCTGGCTCCTGTAGCTCCGCCCATCACGTCTGACCCTCGCTGTTTGCTGAGCCTGGTGTCGTGGACTCATGAGCACGCGGGGAGCTGCAGTTTCCCTCCCGGTCTGCAGGAGGTGCTGGAGGAGCAGTGTGGAGGTGCGGTCAGGGTGGTGTGGAGCTGCAGGGACGGACACTCCTACACCATGGACACCGGCGTGTGGGAGAGACACGGGGACAACACACACCCACACAACCACAAACCAATCACAAGCAGAGAGAGAAACTCCGCCCACACCAACACAGAGCAGACACAGAGCTCCGCCTACAGCCACTTACACACACAAGAGCCGGACGGTGAGGCTGAAATAAACCCTGCTTTATTAAACGATGTTAAGTGATGGGATTAGTGCAGTGCACCATGTAAAAGTAATCCCGCCTGAATAGAGTTTTAGCGTCTGACTTAAATTCACCGTGATTATTCCGTTAACCATCAGGAGCTCAGCGTAGAGACCAGATCCCATCACCTGCTCAGCGTTTAGAGGACAGTGACCTGTCAGACAGGTGAGCGCGCACACACACACACACACACACACACACACACCCCTCTCTGTGTTGTGTGTGTAACGTGCGTCTCTCTGCAGGAATTTCTCCAGTGAGGAAGAGGAGGAGACGAGGAAGAGCAGCTCGGAGGACGGCGCACACGCTGCAGCCGATAAACAGTGAGACAAGCTCAGACTTCGCTTTTTAATAAATATTTATAACATTTAAGAGAAAATAAATAAAAGCATTTACAGATCACTGCGTGACCTGATTATAATCTACATCTTCTACCCTGATAACTGACTCGGGGACGTATTAAAGATGAGCTCTGTGTTTTTTCTGTCCTCAGAGTGAGCTCCAAGAAGATTATGAGTAAAGAAGTGAAGAACCTGCAGCCTAAAGAGAGGAAGAAGCCCGGACCCAAACCCGGGTGGAAGAAGAAGATCAAATCGGAGCGGTACGCACGCACGCACGCACACGCACGCACGCACGCACACACACGCACACACACACACGCACGCACGGTGTGTCCCCAGAGAAAGTGTGTAACATGAAACAGTTTGTTTGTGTGTTTCAGAGAGGAGCTGCCCACCATCTATAAATGTCCTCATCAGGGCTGTACAGCGGTGTACAGAGGAGTGGACGGCATGAAGGTCCACACACACACACACACACACACACACACACACACACACACACACACACACACACACAGTGTGTTCAGTGTGATAGTGAACTAAACAACCACCAAACACAGCTGATGGAAGATGCAGTTCTGGTCTCAGGGCATTATTAGGTTTGAAACTAAACTTCACACACCTGTTTAATCACGATCAATTTCACACACCTCCTCCATATTTTGGTTATTTATGAGAGCTTGCGTCCCTTAATTTTCTCCTAAACTTGGTCTAATTTGGGCCAGTTCCCACCCACCAGCCAGCTCTGTTCTATCATACAGCAGCTGCTAACCTGTGAGGTTGAAGGTCAACACCTGCATCTTCTCACCTGCTGCGTCACAGGGCGCTGGAACACACTCAGAAGAGGAACGCGCTGTCAGCCCTCTTCCACATACATGAGCTCACAGACACACACGATTGGTTACTGTCACTGTGATTGACAGGGGAGAGAGAGTAAACCCCTCCCACCCTGAGCATGGATAGTTTTGCTCTCTTGGACGGTCGCACCACCGAATTTTCCACCGAGGGATCACACCAGGCCTGAGCTGACATAATTTATAGAACAGTTTCATTTTTAGTTATTATAACAGGTAAATTACCTGCCTTAAGGAATACACAACCTCACGTGTGTGTGTGTGTGTGTGTGTGTGTGTGTGTGTACACAGAAGCATGTGAAGGAACACCATGAGGAAGTGAGGGAACGTCCCTGTCCTCATCCAGGCTGCAACAAAGTGTTCATGATCGACCGCTACCTGCAGAGACATGTCAAACTCATACACACAGGTGTGTGTGTGTGTGTGTGTGTGTGTGTGTACTGACTGTATCGTGTGCATACAACATGCAGCATGTGTGTAACCTGTAGTGTGTTTGTGTATAGCATGTGTGTAGTGTGAATGTAAATGTTGTGCATATTGTGAACGTGTGTTTGTATGTAGAGTGTGTATAACCTGTAGAGTGTGTGTGTGTGTGTGTGTGTGTGTGTTTCAGAGGTAAGGAACTACATCTGTGATCAGTGTGGTCGGACGTTTAAACAGAGGAAACACCTCTCTGTGCACCAGATGAGACACTCAGGAGCAAAACCACTTCAGTGAGACACACACACACGAACACACACACACACACACACACAGCACCTAGTGACCTACAGAACTCCAGTCTTAACTGTGTGTGTGTGTGTTGCAGGTGTGAAGTGTGTGGGTTTCAGTGTCGTCAGCGAGCGTCTCTGAAGTATCACATGACCAAGCACAAGGCGGAGGCAGAGCTAGAGTTTGCGTGCAGCGTGTGCGAGCGACGCTTCGAGAAAGCGCACAACCTGAACGTCCACATGAGCATGGTGCACCCGCTGTTACAAGAAAACAACACACACACGGCTGACACAAGCTGAGAGCTGTGCAGCCTGAACACACACACACACACACACACACACACACACACACACACAGTAATACAGTGTATTGCAACGTTTAACACACACACAGTGACACTTGGATCACACTGGCTGTGTTCCAATCAGGTGTTTTATGTGTACAAAGCAACATGCCAGGCTAAGTGGTCACTCTGATGCCCCTTACACCCTAAAGTGACCACTAACACACTTAAGTGCACTTCAATGCGTCACTGTGTTTTATTGTATTTCACATTTCACGTGTACGCGACACAGTCAAGTCTGTTTACTTCCCGTTTCCTGTCCTGCTCAGTGGACTTCCTCTGTGTGCCCATGTCAATCACATCTGACTGTCTGTCTATAATCACCCACAATCCTCCTGCAGCAAGAGTTCATCATGAATGACAAACAGGAACAATAAGAAGTCCTCTCATCAGCCAAAAGTCCTGCAGGTCAAAGGTCATCAGGGTTAATCAGAGCAGAGAGAGCGGCCGCCAGCTCGGGGTTGAGGTCCGTACACTCCGCCTCCATCTGAGAGAGACCGTTTAGCACACAAACACAGACTTCTACTAATTAGCGGCCCAAAGGAGTGTGTGTCAATAAACACCGTCACCTGGAGGTGGAACAATGTAGTCAACGTAGCAGCCGGCTAATAAGCTAGCATGCTAACTAGCCGGAGAAATAAAATCAGGGTTGCCAGTTGACAGTAAAATCTTAAAATATCCCACCACCCACACAGTATATAGTACATTTTAAATAAACTTAAGTGAATAGCGTTGTTTATTTCATTAGTATAACGTGTGTAATATTTACAAACATACAGACCAAATAAATAAGTGAGAAATTAATAATAATAATAATACTGTAGGAAAACCGAGGACCTGGCAACACTGAATAAACCCTGAATCTGAAAAGTTGAGATATGAAGTATTTTATTGTTTGCAGTTTATTTATTTACTATTTTTTGACTCCTCTAAAACGAAATAGAACATTGTTAAAACTGTGTGTGTGAGAGTGATCAGAACAATTTTTTTATCGTGAGCAGTGTGTATATTGATGCAGATGTTTTGTAATAAACACACAGAACCTGACATGTTTGTGAGATTGACTCTGATTGGTTAATAATATTCTACCTGCCTCACCTGCTGTTTCGTACCTCACACCATTTGTAGCTACGACTGCACCTTTCGAATAAATCCATAATTGCATTTTGTACTTTGTGCTGCTGTGGATTAAAGTGCAGCAGGTTGTATGTGTAACATTAACAGCACACAGAGTGGTGTCGTGTGTGTGTTTGGCCAAAAATAAATAATTAAACCAAAATTAGGAATAAACACACACACGCATGCACGCACATGCGCGCACACACACACACACACACACACACACACACAAGCACGCACAGTGATGAGTATACCTGTCTTAATTCGCTGCGTGTGATGGAGCCTGGGTGAGTTAAAG
>NC_030423.2:332500-337500 GCF_001660625.3 Ictalurus punctatus
TCGTGTGTTCACACTCTTAGACCCTGTGCTGCTGTTACCTTCAGGTACTGCGGAGGGTCAAAGGGTACGAGGTCAGACAGGAACTTCAACAGGAACACCAACGACTTCTTACTGTTACCATGGTAACCACTCGCCCCGCCAAAGGAGATCTGTAGTAGGAAAATTATTTCTAACATCTAAATGTTTAACCACACACACACACACACACACACACACACACACACACGGAGACACACACCTTGAACCAGTCACTGTAGGAGGGAAAAACAGCAGGACCCTCTAGCGCCCCCTGTCGAGCTAACAGGAAGGAAGTGATCATCTTCTCCACATCGTACGAGTGAAACGCCGAGCTCAGCAACCTGGACAACAACTCTACACACACACACACACACACACACAACATACGAAACATACTAACAAACACCTCTCGAATGAAAGCGTGTTCCTTTGAGACAAGTGTGTGTGTGTGTGTGTGTACCTTTGAGGCAGGCCTGTGTGTGTGTGTGATACACCAACAGTGTTGAAATGCAGGACAGAACATTCTGCCAGTTCACTTCCAGGGTGTCTAACACCTGCTGCAGGTGAGAACACACCTCCTCCATACTGAACACCACACACACCTGAGAGAGAAGTTGTAGTTAACACATCAACTTAGAAAAAAGCAGGCAGATTGTTTCTCACAGCGGAGAGAGACCGGAGTTCTGAGCAGTGTTTCTGGGTGATGGAGGTGACAGAGGTCTCCACCCGAATAAGCAACGTGGGCAGGGAATACACCTTTACCTTACAGAACAGTGACGTCATCAACGGAGACGTTTTAGCAAAACTCCACTGACTCTGCATCGCTATGGCGTCTGACACTAAACACACACACACACACACACACACACAGGTGAAACACAACAGTAACACAACCATATACACACACACAGCAGGTAAAGTTCTCTATACCTTTCAGGCGGGGCCGATGTGTGAGTGTGTGTGTCAGCGTGTGAGTGAAGAACCGGCGTACAGCATCCTCTGACACAGACATGCCAAACACAGATGTCTCGAATACACGGAGCCTGTTTAACACACACACACACACACACACACACACACACAGAGTGTATTACATTCCTACTATTTACAAATCAAATCACGAGTAGGCATGGCCCCGTTTATTGTTCATCAGCCTCAGTAAAGGAGGCGCGGCCTCTGTTTATTGTCCGTCAGCCTCAGTAAAGGAGGCGCGGCCCCGTTTATTGTTCATCAGCCTCAGTAAAGAAGGCGCGGCCTCTGTTTATTGTCCGTCAGCCTCAGTAAAGGAGGCGCGGCCTCTGTTTATTGTCCGTCAGCCTCAGTAAAGGAGGCGCGGCCTCTGTTTATTGTCTGTCAGCCTCAGTAAAGGAGGCGCGGCCCCGTTTATTGTTCATCAGCCTCAGTGAAGGAGGCGCGGCCTCTGTTTATTGTCCGTCAGCCTCAGTGAAGGAGGCGCGGCCTCTGTTTATTGTCCGTCAGCCTCAGTAAAGGAGGCGCGGCCTCTGTTTATTGTCTGTCAGCCTCAGTAAAGGAGGCGCGGCCCCGTTTATTGTTCATCAGCCTCAGTGAAGGAGGCGCGGCCTCTGTTTATTGTCCGTCAGCCTCAGTAAAGGAGGCGCGGCCTCTGTTTATTGTCCACCAGCCTCAGTAAAGGAGGCGCGGATTCTGTTTATTGTCAGTCAGCCTCAGTAAAGGAGGCGCGGCCTCTGTTTATTGTCCATCAGCCTCAGTGAAGGAGGCGCGGCCTCTGTTTATTGTCCATCAGCCTCAGTGAAGGAGGCGCGGCCTCTGTTTATTGTCCATCAGCCTCAGTGAAGGAGGCGCGGCCTCTGTTTACTGTCCATCAGCCTCAGTGAAGGAGGCACGGCCTCTGTTTATTGTCCATCAGCCTCAGTGAAGGAGGCGCGGCTTCTGTTTATTGTCCGTCAGCCTCAGTGAAGGAGGCGCGGCCTCTGTTTATTGTCCGTCAGCCTCAGTGAAGGAGGCGCGGCCTCTGTTTATTGTCCGTCAGCCTCAGTGAAGGAGGCGCGGCTTCTGTTTATTGTCCGTCAGCCTCAGTGAAGGAGGCGCGGCTTCTGTTTATTGTCCGTCAGCCTCAGTGAAGGAGGCGCAGCTTCTGTTTATTGTCCGTCAGCCTCAGTGAAGGAGGCGCGGCCTCTGTTTATTGTCCGTCAGCCTCAGTGAAGGAGGCGCGGCCTCTGTTTATTGTCCGTCAGCCTCAGTAAAGGAGGCGTGGCCTCTGTTTATTGTCCGTCAGCCTCAGTGAAGGAGGCGCGGCCCCTGTTTTGTGTCTTCTTTATTAACACAGACATGTGCATACTCATGTTTTCCATCGTTATTGACTTACAAAATTGCTGCAGCTGGTACACGCTGTGAGGTGTGTGAGTTTTCTAGTGAATCCAGAAACCCTGCAGCGGGAACGAGAGAGAAAAATATATCATATAAAAATAAAAGTCCAACACAGAGACATGGCACTACATGTAGAGCCACGACAAGAAGAATGATTATGGAAATGACCTGCTATCAAAATAATAACTATCACTGAGATGATTTATTCTATTCAATATTCTCCTAATGTACAGAGTGTGCAACTGTGCAGCAGCTAAAAAACTCAACATGGTGGTGTGTCTGAGTGTTGAAACTGTACGCTGTAAATAAATACAGCTACATGGTGAACAGGGTGTGTGAGGTTTGGGACGAGACCACTGGGAAATGATGATGGATGGATGGAGGAGTAAAACAGATGGATGGATGGATGGATGGATGGAGGAGTAAAACAGATGGATGGATGGATGGATGGATGGATGGATGGATGGAGGAGTAAAACAGATGGATGGATGGATGGATGGATGGATGGATGGATGGATGGAGGAGTAAAACAGATGGATGGATGGATGGATGGATGGAGGAGTAAAACAGATGGATGGATGGATGGATGGATGGAGGAGTAAAACAGATGGATGGATGGATGGATGGATGGATGGATGGAGGAGTAAAACAGATGGATGGATGGATGGATGGATGGATGGATGAGGTGGTACTCACAGGAGAGCATACTGTCCAGCACTGAACAGCAGGAGTGAGACACACTGGAGTCCTGAACATCCTCAAATCCAACACGGACCAACACACACACCACAGCTTATACACACACACACACACGCACGCACACACACACACACACACACACACACACACACACACACAACTGTCAATTATTTCTCTTTCACAGACACATTTAATGTTTAAGAGGGACACTGGATTTTAGCTCAGATTTACTGGAGAGGATGTGATGACGCACGTCTCCTTCTTCCTCCGTCACTCCACATTCACACAGCGACTGTAACTGAGACAACAACCATGCAGACACACCAGCCTCACTGGGCGCACACACACGCACACACACACACACCATACAGAATAGATGACTGCTGTTCTGTTGGATAATGCTGAAAGGGAGCAACTGGATGACATAAACAAAAGTGCCAGTTAGTGTCTGTACAGTAATATTACGCTAGCAAAATGTTTAGCAGGCATGATAATGCTTTCCTGTTACCATGACAACTGGTCTGTGTGTGTGTGTGTGTGTGTGTGTGTGTGTGTGTACCTGGTCAGTGTGTATTGCAGTGGAAGGAGCTCCTCAGTGTGCAGACGATACAACACTTCCAGCACAGGCTGTGTGTAAATACAACAGGTTACACACTCTGCCAAATACACACACACACACACACACACACACACACACACACACACACACACACACACACACACACACACCTGGCTTTTCCAGTACTCCTGCCAGAACAGTTTGGGGCTAAACACTCCCAGGTTTAACAGCTCTCGGGTCGCACGCAATAACAAGATGAGCTCAGCCTGCAGGACACAGACACAGACACACAGACACAGACACACACACACACACACACACACACACACACACACAGACACACACTTTAATGGACTTCACACAGCTCACACTTAGGCTCTAATGAACCACACAGAGGTGTAAAATAGTCAGCGTTTAATATTTCCTGCACTATAATACTGCATATATATTGAAATTGAGACGTGTGAGGAGGTGTGGCCTATGTGGGACACACCCTCTGGGCAGAGTCCATCATGGCAGAGTCTTTATCTCCCTGCAGAGCTGTGACTCTGTCCATCACCATCCTGACAGACAGTACAGAGACGGGGACACACAGCTCCTCCGCCTGCCTGCGCAGCTCACACTCTGTACACACACACACACACATTTTTATTTTACAGTTTTAATTACAAATGGATAATAAACCATCACATATTTATTAGGATGCTTTGTTTAATATTGATCAGAGAAAAATGTCTGTGTATTGCTTATAAAGATGTTTTATATGTAATGAGTGAGAGTGTGTGTGTGTGTGTGTGTGTGTGTGTGTGTGAGAGTGTATGAGTGTGAGAGAGTGTGTGAGTGAGTGTGTGAGTGAGTGTGTGAGTGAGTGTGTGAGTGAGTGTGAGAGAGTGTGCGAGAGTGTGTGAGTGAGTGTGCGAGAGTGTGTGTGTGTGAGTGAGTGTGCGAGAGTGTGTGAGTGTGTGTGAGTGTGAGTGAGAGTGTGAGTGAGTGAGTGAGTGTGTAAGTGAGTTTGTGAGTGAGTGTGTGTGAGGTTAATCAGGAGTTCTCACCCACCCAGCACACTAGCTCTGATCTCTCCAGCACGGAGCGTACTCCTGTCTGTCAGAGCCGAACTCACCTCACAGGTGTGTGTGTGACCTCCTGCACCTGCCTGTCGACACCACACAAACATCACATCACTGTGAGGGCGGAGTCAAGTTCACCCGTTCACTATGTAGTGCACAAATACAGGGAGCTGAATCACAGTGTTCATCAGTGGAGCGGATTCAGGACATCATTTACTCTCACTGACTGACTGACTGACTCTCACTGACTGACTCTGACTCTCTGACTGACTCTCACTGACTGACTGACTGACTCTGACTGACTCTCA
>NC_030423.2:342500-347500 GCF_001660625.3 Ictalurus punctatus
GCGGCACCGTGACGCCCACCAGCACGATGTAGAGCTGCACGTTGGCCAGGATGGAGGCGCCCATCTGATACGCCATGAAGACCCCGCCCACGATGAGCAGGAAGCTGAAGGGGCGTATGAGGGCGAGGAGAACCCGGGTGAGCGCCGGCAGCCGCAGCTTGACGCACACGCCCAGGGAGATGGGGATGGCGATGAACAGCAGCGTGCCCAGGATCTTCACAAACGGCACGTGGAGGGCGGCGTGGACGCCGAGCATCCGCCCGTACAGCGCTGACGAAAGAGGCATGGCCGCCGTCGCAAACACGGTGGACACTAGGGTCATGCAGATGGCCAGGGTCACGTCTCCGCCTAACAACAGGCTGTACAGATAGCCGCCTCCTCCGCCCGGCGCCGAACAGGTGATGACCAGCCCCAGAGCGAGCGCTTTGGGCAGCGCCACCAGCTGGGACACGGCGTACGCGTACAGAGGCATCACCAGGAACTGTCCCACGATCCCGAGGAGGAGTGGGACGGGCCGGCGCAGGAGATCACGCAGCACCTCCACCTCCACCTTACAACCGAACGCACACTTGTTGACGAAGATGAGGGGCAGGAGAGCGAACAGAACCGGGTGCTCGGAGAAGTGAGCGAGCTGCGCAGAACCGTCTCCGTCTCCATCTCCACCCGGCGCCACCCGGATGGAATAATCCCGCCGCTCTTCGATCAGAACCGGCTCGGAACTGGGCTCCAGATCCAGCAGCTGGATGAGTAACGGAGCAGTTCCGGGTAATCCAGAGCGGATGCTGATGACGTAGCTGTTCACCGGGCCGGCACGTCCACCATCACTGTCGCTGACGTTCAGGATGGAGAGCACGTCCGGTTCTAAGGAGCGCACTCGCACCGTCTGCCTCCAGCTCTGCCGCCGGCTCGAGATCACGATCACGCCTTTGGTGTTTTCAGGAAATTCAAACTCCAGCGACGATCCGTCTCCGATGTGCAGGTAGCGCTCAGGGTGATCCCCGGTTCCGTTTAACCGCGGCCCCGGGTCCGGGAGGAGGGCGAGTGTGAACGCTGTGGGAAGCAGGATCAGGCAGCACAGAGCGGAGATGTTCCGCATGCTGGAGATGAGTCCAAGCTCCTGAGGAAACTAGATGGTCACTGAGGAATGAAAATAATCAGAGGAAACTCCCAGAATTCCTCCAGGCGCTCCCTGCTTGAACAGCACACTTCCCCCTCAGAGAAAACCCAAATATTCCCCAAATATTCCCAGATTATTCCACAACGGGTTCGTTTCCGTTCATCTCATCAGACACACAGCATTATCAGATTCTCAGCAGTGCAATAAATATGATTAATAGCTCTCTCTCACACACACACACATGCGCGCGCGGCTGGTCGGTGTGTTCCGGTTCCCTTCTCTTCAGTCCCGAATCTTCTTCACGCGCTCAGGTTCTCTCCTCTCGGTAAGGCACATGACGGGATTCCAGCAGCAGGAACAAGAAGAAGAAGAAGAAGAAGAAGAAGAAGAAGGAGAGGACTGAGACGTGGGGGATTTTCCTGCGCTGTTCCTCTCAGAGCCCCAGCAGCTGTTCCACTGAACTGGAGGAGGATCCCGTGCAGGGTTGCCAGATTGAACTAATCAGAACAGGGTTGCCATGTCGCTGGGTTTAACACCTTTCCTCCATAACCACACCCTGTTTACACTCAACTCCATCCATCCATTTTCTGTAGCGCTTATCCTTCAGGGTCAAGGGGAACCTGGAGCCTATCCCAGGGAGCATGGGACACGAGGCGGGATACACCCTAAATGGGGTGCCAATCCATCACAGGGCACAATCACATACACACTCACACTCATACACTGCGGACACTGTAGACACACCAGTCAGACTACCATGCATGTCTTTGGACTGGGGGAGGAAACTGGAGAACCTGGAGGAAATCCCACAGCACGGGGAGAACATGCAAACTCCGCCCACACAGGGCCGGGGCACTTTTATCATCATTACCATAATTATACTAACAAACAGGAGATTCATTTCAATAAAAATAATAAGAAGAAGAAGAAGAGGAAGAAGAAGAAGAAGAGACTGATGGTTAGAAGGTAGCTTATATACACAGCTGATAATCTGACCACTTTTTTAAATACTTTTTATACAAAGATATATTCAAAAATAATACATAATATCACGTATTACGAATACTCACGTATTCAGACGGTTGTTCATTCACGTGTTTCATGCCTGTGACACACAGTGATATGATCACGTCACTGTACCAGACATTTATTTACACTACACTTCGATGGAGACGAGACAGCGTCTGTAAACACGTCAGTCATTCACATGGCCAATTTAATCATCCTGCATTTATTTCTAACCGTCATCATCAGTACAGTCTTCCCAGATCTTGCATTAAAACGTTAACGCTTTCTCTTTTCTGTGTGATTCGGAATAAAGTCTTTCACTGAATTCATCACACACGTATTTTGTTTGTTTGTTTGTTTACATGGGTTGCCAGATCGGATGTTTCAGAGCTACTGGATCAGATGGATTTTTAATCAGTGGGTATATGGCTTTATGAGATTATAGTTTGCTTATGTGTGTAGTGATCTAAATAAAACACGTTAAAATGTGATTTGCTCTGAAATGATCACGTGACCCTGAAACAGTGTGTTTCTGTGAAAGGAGGCGTGTCAGGGGTGTTAATAGTCATGAAATATTACTGGTCTCTATAGCAACTAGACAACGTCAGGCCTGGGGGCATGATCCGGTAAGATTAAGGTAGGTGAAAAAGAACAATCTGGCAACCCGCCTGACTGTAATACACACTGTGCCAATAACCATCAGTGTGACAGTGTGGGAGAGACGGGAAGTGTGTGTGTGTGTGTGTGTGTGTGTGTGTGTGTGTGTGTGTCTGCGCGCGCATTATTGAACTGGTGAATATGTATGCCATTAATAATTTAGAATGTATAGAGTATATCACACATCACACACACACACACACACACACACACACACACACAGAGTGAGTTGGAGTCAGTTTTCATGTTGAGCTACTTTCACTTTAAACAGTATGTGTAATTGTGAAACACAACACTGACTCTCTGATAACAAACAAAAAACACAAGAGCACACACACACACACACACACACACACACACACACCCCTGACATGTGATGATTAGTCCTGATAACGCTGCAGGAAACTGCAGACTTTATGAAAACTGTGTGTGTGTGTGTGTGTGTGTGTGTGTAAGAGCAGCATTACCTGTCCAGCAGAACTTTGTTCTGAGTTCTTCTTCCCTTCTTTCTTTTTTTCACTTCATTTCCCTTTCCCTTTTTCATTTCTATCTTTGGAGCTTACATTTTAAATGTGAAATTTTAAAGCGGCCGATCCTAAAGCGCCGGTGTTAAAGGTGCAGTGTGTGAAGTGAAAGCTGTTTATAGACCTGTAATAACAATATCTGGGGAAAAAATCTTTATTTATTTCATTCATTGTTTATAATGATTTAAGTCTGTACATTAGCCCCGCCCCTTTTCCCTTTCCGAATGACTTCACCCTATACAGCAGCAGGTTCCCCACTACAGTTACACACCGCTGCTTTAATGGAACTATCCTCAATAAACATATTTAAAAAGCATCTTAAAACTAATTTATTTAACTTATTAATGGTCTCAATTTTATTGTTTTTTATTCATTCGAGTTTATTTACTCATTACTTTTATTCTTTGATTTGTTCTTAATATCTTTAAAAGTTTTTATTTGTTTTCTCTCATTTTATGGGCTGTTTTAATTATTCTTATTTTCCTTCTTTATATTTTTCCTATTATTATTATTATTATTATTATTATTATTATTATTGAGGATGTACAGTGAAGGTGGAGCGATACACAGGTGAGACAGGTGATAAAGAAACACACACGAACACAGAACTGTTACGAGAGACATTTTATTCCCACATAGTAACTGTACAACTGTACAAAACCAAAAGAGAAAAGCGGCAGCGTATAAATAACCTTCAGAACAAACAAATAAAAACACCTACAGACACGAGAGAGAGAGAGAGAGAGAGAGAGAGACACAGCTGTGCTGATGACAGGTCTCCATACCCACAATGCCGCGGTGCTAACGTCTGATTCAGGCACTGAGGAAGAGGAAAATAAATGAAGAGGAGAAAGAGTATGTGGCGCAGTAAGGCTGAACAACACTAAGAGCTTTAGCCACAATGCTAATACAATCCAGCATATGTGTGTGTGCGTGTGTGTCTGTGTGTGTGCGTGTGTGTGTGTGTGTGTGTGTGTGAGAGAGTGTGTGTGAGTGTGTGTGAGTGTGAGAGAGAGAGAGAGAGAACTTCCTGTCTGTTACAGGAAGCGGATATATATATAGAGAGAAAAAAAAAAAACCCAGATACAGAAAGAGTCCTGATGCTCACCATCACGCAAAGTGTGTGTGTGAAAACAACAGGAGACACTGTGTGATATTATCTTTCTCTCTCTCTCTCAAACACACACACACACACACACACACACACACACACACACACACACACACACACACACACACACAGCTTAGTGTGTGAGAGAAGAGTAGATCTTGTAGTGAGAATAAAAAAAATGTAATCAATGGCCGGTCAAGTCCAGAATAAGAACTGGAGTCCATCAATGAGCGCTCTTCATCACCACTCCATCTTCACTCCATCTTCACTCCATCACCACTCCATCACCACTCCATCTTCACTCCATCTTCACTCCATCTTCACTCCATCTTCACTCCATCTTCACTCCATCACCACTCCATCACCACTCCATCTTCACTCCATCTTCAGCAGTTTTACTCTCCAGCTCTTCAGGAACGGGCCGGTGATGATCAGTTCCTCAGAGCCGCCAGTCTGAAACAGACCACATCACTGTAACATCACCATCACACACTTCACCATCTCACAGCTTCATTCCTAAATCCCTCGTACGAGTGTTTACAAAATAAAAAGTTGGTTTTATGAAAATCCCCTCGTTTCAGAA
>NC_030423.2:352500-380000 GCF_001660625.3 Ictalurus punctatus
TGAGTGATTAGTGTTGAGTGATGGACATGCACTGAGATTCTGATGGGGAATGGGTTCTGCAGCCAGCAGCTCAACACCATGCATCGGTAACACACACCATTACTTTATATCTTAAATAATGTCTCAGTCTGTCTGTCTTTCTGTCTGTCTGTCTGTCTGTCTGTCTGTCTCTCTCTCTCTCTCTCTCTCTCTCTCTCTCTCTCCCTCTCTACATGTCTGTGTGTCTCTAACTGTAACACTGTGTCCCATCATTCTAATCCATCTGTGTAGTTATTTATCTATTTAAGTGACTGATATTACAGTAATGGCAGTAAAATATTGTGATATGAATTGTATAAGTGATTATCAGGACATTACTAATGCATATAATGTATATTCCATTGTCTTACTGTGTGTGTTAGTGTTATAGTTAGTGTATGTTATGGTGATCAGTGTGTGTGTGTGTGTGTGTGTGTGTGTGTGTGTGTGTGTTTAAGCCTTTTAGCTGTACTGATGATGATGATGATGATGATGATGATGATGATGATTATGAAGCACAGTGACAGAGTGAAGTTCCTCTCGGTGTGTTCTGTCATGGTGGGTTAACTCGGGTTAAACACTGCCACAGTTCTCTCGACATCTAGAGCTTAAACTCAATCCAATTTAACACAAACACCCACAGTGTACAGAATAAATCACATATCTGCCACTGTGACAGGTTAATTAAACAAAACAGCAGACTTTGTTGATAAGCACAAATTAGAGTTAGAAACTGCATACGTCCTGTTAGAAAGTGAATCTCCAGCCCCGTCACAAGTCTCTTACAGACTGGAACAGGACTTCATCTAGCACTGTCCTGTATTTGTCTCAGTCCATCTTGCCCTCAACCATGACTAGTTTCCATGCTGATGAAAAGCATCGTCACATCACGATGCTACCACCACTGTGCTTCACAGTGAGGACGGTGTTTCCAGAGATTTTAGTTTCCACAAAACATAGTGCTTTGTTCAAAAAAGTTACAGTTTGGTCTCATCAGACCAGAGAACTGTTCTCCACATGGGATTTTCAGTGGGATTTCATACAGATTTTTCTTTATTAATGTCTTTTATCTCGTCACTCGTACTTAAACTGTGTGGAGTGTCCAGGCTGTGTGGAGTGTTCAGTGTTCAGTGGAGTGTTCCTCCCATCAAGACAAACACAGACAGATGTTTATTCTGAGATGGTGTTTAATATCTGTATTGAGTGAACACTCAAGTGAACAAGTGAACACTTGTTTTTTTTGTTGTTGTTGTTTTTTTACAGTAAATGAAGCTGATTCTTCAGCCCAGCTCCTTCACAACACCACATCACCATCCTCATTTTTATCTCCTTCCTGTCCCCCGGCCCCACCCCCTGTCTTACCCATCATCATCATCACCGCTCCATCCCGGGAGAACCTGCTGGCTCCGAATACCGGACGCTCCATAGAGGAGGCTAACCGAGAGCGCAGGCCGGGCAGCCCCGTCGTTGTGGGGGGTCGTTTCATCATCAGCAGGGCCTAACCACACACGCACATTATTACACACACACATTATTACACACATACACACACATTCATTATTACACACACGTTACGTCACCGAGAATGCCACACAGGTATGTGACTCTCTGTATCTATGTGTTGTCAGTGTGTGTAGTTAGTAGATTCTGTATACAGTTGAGTGCACAGCTGTTTATACTCTGTACAAAATGCCGTACACAAATGGGTTTATTTGTTTATATTGATGTGTAAAACATGTTTAATGTGTCACAGATTAGTATTAATATGTAATACACAATCACACTTAACGTGTAAATAAATAAATAAATAAAATCAGAAGGGGCCTGGCCAAAGTACCACGTAACCTCACAGCCAAAACTCGTCACCTAACTAACATCTCGCGAGATTTCAAACTCGCTAATCTAAACCGTAAATAGCTAACATGCTAACGCGTTAGCGGCGCTGTATTACAGTGCATCCGGTGTGGATGTTTATCAGATGGAGAACGCGGCGGATCCTGAAGCGGAGCCCATCCGACTGAAAGCGCTCAAAACCGGCAGGAGCTTTACTGTTCCACACACAGAGCGGGTAAGCTAATGCTAATGCTAATGCTAGTTAGTAATAATGAGCGACCACTGTACCGAAAACAGTTCTGTCTGTCTATCCATCTCTCTATCTCTCTGTCCATCCATCTCTCTCTCTATCTGTCTGTCCATCCATCTCTCTCTCTCTCTATCTGTCTGTCCATCCATCTCTCTCTCTCTATCTCTCTGTCCATCCATCTCTCTCTCTCTATCTGTCTGTCTGATCACTCTGTCTGTCCAGTTAAATCTGAGTGCCATTTGATTAAAACTGCTCATATGTTACAGTGTGTGTACAGCTGAGTACTTTACAGAGCCGTGTGTGTGTGTGTGTGTGTGTGTGTGTGTGTTCAGTTGGGAAACTGCAGGAGTGTGAAAGAGTTCGAGAAGCTGAACCGCATTGGAGAGGGAACATATGGAATTGTGTGTGAGTTTGAGCTACACACACACACACACACACACACACACACACACACAGAGTTTCTAATGTGAGAGTCAACATCATAAACATCATTAATATCAGTACAGTGCTGGGATTTGAACTCTGTGCCTTTTGGTCACCTTATAAACTGTGACACCAACAACTGTATTAAATATATTAAAACCCCTGTGTCTGTGTGTGTGTGTGTGTGTCTGTGTGTGTCTGTGTGTGTCTGTGTGTGTGTGTGTGTGTCTGTGTGTGTGTGTGTGTGTGTGTGTGTGTGTGTGTGTGTGTGTGTGTGTGTGTAAAAACAGACCGAGCCCGTGACACACGCACACATGAGATTGTGGCCCTTA
Organism: Ictalurus punctatus; assembly: GCF_001660625.3. Classification (NCBI taxonomy): domain Eukaryota; kingdom Metazoa; phylum Chordata; class Actinopteri; order Siluriformes; family Ictaluridae; genus Ictalurus; species Ictalurus punctatus. The sequence continues at coordinate 355,357 of NC_030423.2, forward strand.
AGAAAGTGCGCATGGATAAAGAGAAGGATGGTGAGTTGTGTGTTTGTTAACTTGTGTGTTTGCTCACATAGACACTGTTCTAATTAATCTATATCTCTGTGTGTGTGTGTGTGTGTGTGTGTGTGTGTGTGTGTGTATGTATAGGGATCCCTATCAGCAGTCTGAGAGAGATCACGCTGCTCCTCAGGCTCAGACACCCGAACATCGTGGAGCTGAAGGAGGTGGTGGTGGGGAGCCAGTTAGAGAGGTGTGGGACAGAAACACACACACACACACACACACACACACACATCTAGTTTCATCTCACAGCTGCACAATATTCCATAACATCTGATTGTTGTAATATCATCATTTGAAGCTTCTTCATGTCTGTAATATCACCAGTGATGTGTATATGTGTTTGTGTGTTTGTGTGTGTTTGTATGTATGTGTTTGTGTGTGTGTGTGTTTGTGTGTGTGTATTTGTATATATATGTGTGTGTGTGTGTGTGTGTGTGTGTGTGTGTTTGTATATGTGTGTGTGTGTGTGTGTTTGTATATATGTGTGTGTGTGTGTGTGTGTGTGTGTGTATTTATGTGTGTGTGTGTTTGTATATATGTTTGTGTGTGTGTGTGTGTGTGTGTGTGTGTGTGTATTCCAGTCTGTTCCTGGTGATGAGTTACTGTGAGCAGGATTTGGCCAGCCTCCTGGAGAATATGCAGTCTCCCTTCTCGGAGGCACAGGTAAGTTCTTACACACACACACACACACACACACACACACACACCTGCTTTGTATATCTGACTGTATAAATACACTGTACTACACACACAAATACACCTGACTGCCCCTCTCCACACACACACACACTGTTGCGATATGTGTGTGTTTGTTGTGTTGTGTAGGTGAAGTGTATCATTCTGCAACTGCTCAGGGGTCTGGTGTATCTTCATCACAACTTCATCCTGCACAGGTGAGAGACACACCCACTTATTTTGGCATGCTGATCATCTCCCTGACACGCCCACTGTCCCTGACACGCCCACTGTCCCTGACACGCCCACTCTCCCTCTCCACTTTCAGGGATCTGAAGGTGTCCAATCTGCTGATGACAGATAAAGGCTGTGTGAAGATCGGTGAGTGTCAACACACACACACACACACACACACACACACACACACACACACACAAAAAAACATGGGTGTTTGTGTTATTGTGTGTGTGTGTGTAGCGGACTTTGGCCTGGCACGTGTGTATGGTGTCCCTCAACAGCCCATGACACCTAAAGTAGTGACACTGTGGTGAGTGTGACATCACCTTCACTGCTCAGCACTAACCCCTCCCTTAATCAGCTGACATCAGTGACAACTGTGACCTCATTTCCTGTGTGCAGGTACAGAGCACCTGAGCTCCTGCTGGGCAGCAAGTCACAGACCACTACACTGGACATGTGGTACGACCCATCACTAGCAATTTATCACTGACAAATCACTGAGTTCTGGACTGTGATTGGTCAGGAGGCGGTGATTAGTTCTCTATAACAGCGGCTCTGACAGTAGCGCAGGTTTATATTAACGTGCTCTAATATGTTATGGTTTCTATAGTAACGGCTCGTTCACAGGGACGTGTACAGCGCACGCTCCACTGATAATAAACGGAACCCTAACCCTTAAATAATCGTTGATATTTTGTAAGGAGACACTGATTTATGTAGTGTGTGTGGAAGGAGTCTCCAGTGTCAGCGCTGTGTAACACTCAGAGGTAAAACTGGAACTTTCAGTTTTCAACATCTTCAGGACAGAGTTTACACTCCTCTACTGTTTCTCACTGACACACACACTGTGATTCATCTTTTATTAACGTGAAGAGAGAGAAGAGAGAGAGAGAGGGAGAATAGAGAGAGAGAGAAGAGAGAGAGAGAGAGAGAGAGAGAGAAGAGCGGGAGAATAGAGAGAGAGAGAAGAGAGAGAGAGAGAAGAGCGGGAGAATAGAGAGAGAGAGAAGAGAGAGAGAGAGAAGAGCGGGAGAATAGAGAAAGAGAGAAGAGTGGGAGAATAGAGAGGGAGAATAGAGAGAGAGAGAAGAGCGGGAGAATAGAGAGGGAGAGAGAGAGAGAGAGAGAGTGAGGGAACGAGTGTTTGTAGCTGCTGTAATGTAAGTGAGAACAGGAACTGAGGAGCTGATATTAATTAGAAGTATAAACGGATGTACAGAAGGACGTGTCGCTCTTTAATATAAACACATGCTTCAGGTTGGTATAAGCCGTGCTGTACCGTAAGATGTAATCTCAGGTTTAAGTTGGTTACTGTGTGTGTGCGTGTGTGTGTGTGTGTGTGTGTGTGTGTGTGTGCACAGGGCAGTGGGATGTATCCTGGCTGAACTCCTGGCCCATAAGCCCCTGTTGCCGGGCAGCTCAGAGATCCAACAGCTGGATCTGATTGTGCAGCTGTTGGGAACACCGAATGAGAACATCTGGCCGGTACACAATTACAGAGCGACAACTTTTCTGTGTGAGGTGTTTATTTTACATTTTTGTTGAGGTGTGTGTGTGTGTGTGTGTGTGTGTGTGTGTGTGTGTGTGTGCAGGGCTTCTCGCGGCTCCCCCTGGTCGGTCAGTACAGTTTGAGGAAACAGCCATACAACAACCTGAAGAATAAATTCACCTGGCTGTCAGAGGCTGGACTCCGCCTCCTCAACCTGCTCTTCATGTACAACCCCCAACGCAGGTACACACACATGCACACACACGCACATGCACAAGATTAATCTTAGTTTAAATCTTAATATCTTTTTATTACTCTGTGTGTGTGTGTGTGTGTGTGTGTGTGTGTGTGTGTTTTAAGAGCCTCGGCCAAGGACTGTTTGGAGAGCTCGTACTTCAAAGAGAAACCACTGCGTGAGTATCACCGCGTGTGCGTGTGTGTGTGTGTGTGAGAGAGATGATAATGGTGTGTTTGATGATGATGATCGATATTTGTGTGTGTGTGTGTGTGTGTGTGTGTGTGTGTGTGCTTTCTGTATCTCTGCAGCATGTGAGCCAGAGCTCATGCCCACCTTCCCTCACCATCGGAACAAACGGGCGGGGCCTGTATCCGAGAGCCAATCAAAACGGAGCAAAGCGGGACACTCCCTTGCATCCTGATCCTTGACATCAAATCAGAAAAGAGCTGTAGCCTTGCAACCAAGAGCCAATCAAAATGAAGCACCTCCTTAATCTTACAGGAAGAGAAGTGTGATAACAGGCCTTAGAGTTTAGAGACGGGTAACACACGACTGCTCAGGTGTGTGTGTGTGTGTGTGTGTGTGTGTGTGTGTGTGTGTGTGTGTGTGTGTGCCTGAGGAAGAGACCAGGATCCGTGTGTGTGTGTGTGTGTGTGTGTGTGTGTGTGTGTGTGTGTGTGTGTGTGTGTGTGTGTGTGTGTGTGTGTGTGTGTGTGTGTGTTATTGAGTATTAGTGCTGACTGTGTTAACAGAAATGATTCATACACACACAAATTCACTGCCGAGACCGAAGGTAAAGGAAGTTAGAGGTCATACAGGTCATCAGATATTAATCTCTGGTACATTTGGATTGTTGTTTTTTAATAAAAGTGTACAGTGTGTGTGTTGTGTAGTGTGTCTTCTTAAAGGAACACATTTATTTTAGTGTAAAGTTTAAATGAAGTCTGGTATTATATTTATCCAGCGGTAGTTTGACCCGCGTCTCTCCGCACTCTATATCGGAGGAACGCTGCGCTTTCGTCTGCTGTTCGTTGGCTGAAAGTTTGCGTCATCGGTGACGATGAGAATCAGCTGATCTGATGACATCATCTCCGTCCACTCCCATCTGCTCATCGTAACATCGGTGCCGTCAACGCTAGTGTTTAATCTGTCTAAAAACACGAACGAGGAGATTAAACACTACAGCGCCAAAACTTACCAAATATTAGTGTTCTCTGAGGAAAACTGCTGTGTGTCCATGCCTGTTAGTGTGTGTTAGTGTGTGTTAGTGTGTGTTAGTGTGTGTTAGTGTGTGTTAGTGTGTGTTAGTGTGTGTTAGTGTGTGTTAGTGTGTGATGTAGAGTGCTGGTGTTGTAGAGAAAGGTGGAGAACATGGGCGTGAAGTTGTGAATGTTTGATGCTGTGTGTTGGTGTATGTTGGTGTGTGATGGTGTATGTTGGGGTTTGATGGTGTGTGATGGTGTTTGATGGTGCGTGTCAGTGTGTGATGGTGTTTGATGCTGCATGTTGGTGTGTAATGGTGTTTGATGGTGTATGTTGGTGTTTGATGCGTGCTGGTGTGTAATGGTGTATGTTGGTGTGTGATGGTGTTTGATGCTGCGCGTCAGTGCGTGTCGGTGCGTGTCGCTGTGTGATGGTGTGTGATGGTGCGTGTCGCTGCGTAATGGTGTGTGATGGTGCGTGATGGTGTTTGATGCTGGGTGTCGGTGCGTGTCGCTGCGTGTCGGTGTGTGATGGTGTGTGATGGTGTGTGATGGTGTATGTTGGTGTGTGATGGTGTTTGATGCTGCGTGTCAGTGCGTGTCGCTGCGTGATGGTGTGTGATGGTGTTTGATGCTGCGTGTCGGTGCGTGATGGTGTGTGATGGTGTATGTTGGTGTGTGATCTTGTTTGATGCTGCGTGTCGCTGCGTGATGGTGTGTGATGGTGTGTGATGGTGCCCAGTACAGTAATGTAAATTGTGTATAATACCGATTTGCACTGCATTCGAGAAGGCGAAGGTTCCTCGCTGCTGCAGCAGTGTGATGAGGAGAGCAGGGCTGCTGCTGGTCTGCTGGAGACAGGGGAAGATCTCACAGCTGTGTGTGGGGCGGATTCGACTGGACGCCACGATCCTGTTCACAAACAACGCAATTTATTTATGAAGTCTTTCCAGAACTTTCGTTCAGAACAATGTTTATGTCTGAACCTTCACACTAACGCTGCTGCTGCAGTGCTCACACACACACACACACACACACACACACACACACACACACACACACACACACACACACACAGGCAAACAATTCCCACAACCTTCAGCTCAGCAGTTCCTGTTTTTGGCATTAAAAAGTGAAATATTTACTGAAGACACACACGCACGCACGCACACACACACACACACGCGCACACACACACACACACACACACACACACACACACACACACACACACACACACACTGATTATCTCAGTGGCTTTGTGACGTCTGACTGCACCACCACTACGCCTCCATCAGGAAACAAGTCCATGACATCATCATCTTGCTCGTTAATAACAAACAATAACAACAATTTATTTTTCAAAAATGAAAAAAAGTCATTTAAAATGTCATTTAAAACTGTTGTTGTTGTTGTTGTTGTTGTTGTTGTTTTCTCTCCTGTCAGAACTCGACCAATCATAAGCGAGTTCCTGTCCGAGTGTGCTGCTGAGTTTGCCTGATTGGATTTTGCTAAGTGAATCCGATGAAATAAACAGCAGAGTTGTAATCTTGAGTAAATAAAAATACAAAATAAAATGTAAAAGAAAAACAAAAATATCAGGATGTTTTAAACAAAACTATAAGAACAACATCAAAGCATCAGCGTCAGTACAAACTTTACAACACTTTCCTCCTACTTCTGTGCTCACTGAATCCACACGTTAAATCATCCCCCTCGACCAATCCGGACACCCAGAAGTGACGAAGCCACCAGTTTCTACACCGGAAATACGGAGTGGGATAAGAAGTGTAAGGGTTGTCTGGGTGAAGCGGTTAGAACCAGGGAGAAACCCCAAGAGTCTCCTGATCTCAGTTTAACAAAAGGACACACTTACTGTTTCACTCCGTTTACGTAGTACTCGCTGCGGTAAAATCCTCCCAGATCGTCGGAGAGTTCCCCTCTGAACTCGGTGTGGAGTTTGTACCTCTCTCCGCTGTTTAATTTGTCGCTCAGGTGAAAAACGAGGTACTGGGTTTTGCTGATGGTTCGTGTGGACGTGATGGACGGAGCGGGAGAGCCGTTGAGCGTGCTCAGTGTGGCGTCAGCGCTCAGGTTCAGCTTGTTGGCGTGAATCAGGATCAGATCCGTCTCCTTCACACACTCGAACTCCACGCTGGAGTGTCCCGTGAACACGTAGAGACCTTCAGCGTTCGGTTTGAGACGCGGCCATAACGTGATGCTGTAAGAAAGAGGACGCGGATGTCCCGGGAGACGGCGGCTGTCCGGCGCTGCGGTCTGAGAGCTTGTTTGGTCTTGTTTGGTTGAAAGAAACTGGAAAGTCCAGAGACCGACGAGGATGCTCACGGACACGACGGACACGACGGTGCAGATGATGCACATGGTACTGAAGTGACATTTCACCATTTTACGACGATTCTCCCCTCACGCTCGACTGAACACGGTGTGGGCTGGAGGTTTCACTCGTCTGCTGGCGTTCGTCAGCGTCTGTGGGAACGAGCTGCTGATATCTCACAGAGCAGACATGATTTATTACACGTCACTGTGTGTTCGCACGGCTGGAACTCCGAGCTCGGCCCGAGCGTGAGAACACGAGCAGACACGTCAGTGTGTTGAGTGTTAGGTGTGAGAAACACTGGGGTAGTTTCCCTCATACTGTTACAGACCTGATGTTTACAGACGCGATGTTTACAGACGCGATGTTTACAGACGCGATGTTTACAGACCTGATGTTTACAGACGCGATGTTTACAGACCTGATGTTTACAGACGCGATGTTTACAGACCTGATGTTTACAGACGCGATGTTTACAGACCTGATGTTTACAGACGCGATGTTTACAGACCTGATGTTTACAGACGCGATGTTTACACTCACAGCAGAGACGAGCGTACGATTAATGTGCTCTGTATTTGTCGTCATTCAGTTTCTTGAGGAAAACGCAGACAATCGTAAGAGCCCACGTTTTAATTCATTTCTACGTGGGTAGAGTTATGGATGTGACATCAGACACACACACACACACACACACACACACACACACACACACGTATGGGAGACTGAACACTTCTACAAACTATAAGGACCAGTGCAGAAAGAGTCACATGTCCAACATCATAGAGACAGATGAAGTGTAAAAGTGCAGATTTGAAGGATTACATCCATCCACTTTGTGTAGCGCTTGTGCTACAGAGTCGCGGGGAACCTGGAGCCTCTCCCAGGGAGCATGGGGTACAAGGCGGGGTACAAGGCGAGGTACAAGGCGGGGTACAAGGTGAGGTACAAGGCGAGGTACAATCCATCGCAGGGGACACTCACAACCATTCACACGCTATGAACACTTTGGACACGCCCATCAGACCACATGCACACTGTGGACTGGGGAGGAAACCGGCGTACCCGGAGGAGTGCCGAAATTAAATATAAATATATAAAATACATTTCTAAAACATACATTTCTGCATGTAAACCCTGTGATTACGGCAAATAAATACACAAATAGTTTTGAAAAGAAAAAAATACTCTTTTATTTTATTCCACAGCGTTACAGAATGGAAGATTTAAATGCGTCGGTCATCAACACCACGAACCGATCACACCTCAAATACAAAACCTTCAGTGATAACGATGACCACCGGCTAAAAGAGACTCCTGGGAAATATCAGCATGTGGCAAATAAATAAATCAGTCTGCCTCATTTACCCGTGTGTGTGTGTGTGTGTGTGTGTGTGTGTGTATTATTTAATCGCTGCCTCCAGCCACTTCTGCACCTCCTCCTTGTTCTGTTCGAGCCACTTGATGTTGGCCTTCGTCCTCTCGATGGACTGCTCGATCGCCATGGAACCAGAACCGAAGCCAATGTGTTCATTATCTTTTCTGAACTGCTCCAACTACAACATCAAACAGACCAGAGAGAGAGAGAGAGAGAGAGAGAGAATAGAGAGAGAGAGAGAGAGAGAGAGAGAGAGAGAGAGAGAGAGAGAGAGAGAGAGAGAGAGAGAGAGAACAGAGAGAGGGAATAGAGAGAGGGAACAGAGAGAGGGAATAGAGAGAGAGAACAGAGAGAGGGAATAGAGAGAGGGAATAGAGAGAGAGAATAGAGAGAGGGAATAGAGAGGGAATAGAGAGAGGGAATAGAGAGAGGGAATAGAGAGAGGGAATAGAGAGAGGGAATAGAGAGAGAGAATAGAGAGGGAATAGAGAGAGAGAATAGAGAGAGGGAATAGAGAGGGAACAGAGAGAGGGAATAGAGAGAGGGAATAGAGAGAGGGAATAGAGAGAGAGAATAGAGAGAGGGAATAGAGAGAGGGAATAGAGAGAGGGAATAGAGAGAGGGATGGTGAGGGAGCGAGTGTTTATAGCTGCTATAAAGTAAGCGAGAACAGGAACTTAAATGTAATTAAATAAATAATCTGTGATAGTTGCAACTTCGGGGTGGAACAGTAAACAATGTTTATTTACATTATTTATTGTGTGTGTGTGTGTGTGTGTGTACCTGTTTGAGTTCAAACTCGGTAGAGAAGCGCTTGGTGACACCGTTGATTAAATTAGCGAAGGAGAACGATCCCCCGCCGTACCTGCGTGAGAACACACATCAGTACAGTCCAGGTGTTTGTGTATTACTGTGCCGGAGTTACTGTGAGTATTTAGTCCCACAGCAGCGTGATGGTGTGCACGTGACACTCACTCTCTGTAGATGTACTCCCAGTTCGCTCTAATGAAGTCCCAGGCTAGCGGCTGACCCACCACGTTATTCGCCACGTAGATGATCGTAGACGTCGCGTCCTGTTTACGGATCTTCGACGGATCCAACGTGTATTTCAGATACCTGCATCAGACGAAAACGTAAATGTCACAGATATGCAGAGACAGATTTACAGCGCTGTATATGTAAGTTCTGAGTTTGGTGGAAACTCGGAGTGACGCCCGGTGGTGGTAGCGTCACACTGCGCCCTGTCCTCGGGTTGTTTTTCTGAATAATCCCCTCTTTACCCGCTCTCTGACTTGATGTGGACGGTCTCGTGTCGATACACGTGTCGTATTCTTTACATTTTTAAAGAACAGATTTAATGTCGTTCTCGGGAAAGTTTCGAATATCGCTGTGTCATGGTTTTTGTTACCGGTTGAGGATCCAGGGTGTGGTACTACACGCCATGGCAGCTCTCAGTTTATCGGCCTCGATGGCGATGGTGGCGTTGTTAAACCTGGACCAGGCGAAGTCCCACTCTCTGGCGCCCCCTGTAGCGATGGCCCGGCAGTACACCGTCGACCTCAGGTTAGGGTGAATCCTGAAGGAGAGCGCGGGAGGAAATTAGTCACATAAACTTTTACATGACAGTCAGAGATATGAAGTGTAATGTTATATTAAACCCGAATCTGATACGTACAGTATTAGTGGGAAACTCAGAGAAAAAAACATTTTAGATTCATCATAAAAATATTTCACTCATTTCTCGGTTGTGTATAACGAGCACGAGCGTGAACCCGAGTTTGATCCGTTCTGTTAATACTCTTCATTAGTGCTTGCTTGTTTCCCTGTGTGTGTGTGTGTGTGTCTACCCATGTGTGTCAGAGATATACAAAACAAAGATGTAAAAATGATCTAATAATAATAATAATAATAATAATAATAATGATGATGATGAGACTAACGGGTTGAGCTTTGAGTCATTCATCCACTTGTCAAACCAATTCTTAACAAGAGTGTTGCATTCCTCCACGCCGGAGCTGCAGGCCACGCGCAGAGCGTTCACCTCATTATACCTGCAACACACACACACACACACACACACACACACACACACAATTCAACACAACTAACACGCACCTGAAATGAAACGATAACTAAACAAATTGTAAACAAAGTTTTATTTAATTGTAAACAACATTTATTTAAATGATATGCAAAACATGCAAGTAATTATTTTAATTAAATGTACAGATTTGGTGCTTGATTTAGAAATCAATAAATACAAAAAAAACCTGAAGAACGTACCCCAAAACAGACTGAAAGTATGACGTATTTTGACACTTTTTTAACACTTGAAAGTAAATAATTGTAGAATAATTCTATCACAGTGAAGTCCACAGGAGACTTACTGGTCCGTGTGACCATCAGGAACCTTCATGAAGTTGTCAGTCAGGGTTTTAAAGTACAGGAAGAGTGGCTCCACCTGTTTCCTTGTGTAAGCCTGAAGGACACAGAGGTCACAAAAAATAAGTACGATTTCTACTGGGTGAAACCGATCAGTTGGATTTGAAGTGATTTGAATGAAAAACTCCGCCCCTCACCATAACTCCACCCCCATCTCAGCTTTTGTACATCAAAAGTTAGAAACCTCGCAAAGCTGTTCCTAGAGTCCGATACGTTTGGTCTGGTAAAGGGTGTCTAAGATCCACCCACTTATACAGGAAGCAGATGTTTGACTGACATCTCGAACAACCAACTACAAACTTCAGACTTCCTCAGAACTCATCAGTAAACGATGGAAATATCACATGAATTAGTCTCGCCTCTCAGGTTCTTTAGACAAAACAAATAACTTTCCGGATCCTGAAGCTTGTGACCTGAGATGGGCTGGGGGCGGAGCCTGTTAGTGTGTGTTGTACCACAGCACGGTTGAGTTCTGGACTCGGATTGGTCAGGAGGCGGTGATTAATTCTCTAGAACAGCGGCTCTGACAGTAGCGCAGGTTTATATTAACGCGCTCGTTCTGATATGTTATGGTTTCTATAGTAACGGCTCGTTTACACAAATGGAAGTTCTCTGTAAGGAGATTGTAAGTTTATGTAGCGTGTGTGGAAGGAGTCTCCAGTGTCAGCGCTGTGTAACACTCAGAGGTAGAACTGGAACTTTCAATTTTCCCACATCTTCACGACAGAGGAGTTTGAATGACACACACACACACACACACACACACATATATATATCCCTATCTATCACACCACCACATCACCCTGTATTTTATTATAACTGCACACACACACACACACACACACACACACACACACACACGAGGTATGTATTTTCTACAGCGTGTGTAATCTGACCTGCAGAGAGCCGTAAATCTCCGTACGATCAAACATGAGGTAGAAATAGTCCAGGTTGTCCAGTGCGGATTCCCAGGGCATGTACGCTCTCTCCGATGATAAATACAGTGTAGTGTTCAGAGCCAGCGTGGTCGGAATAATTCTCGCCCTGTTAACGACAGACAAATATGCAAATGACTTCCTTCTGGACCAATACCAGAGCAGGAGCATGGGTTCTGATTGGCTGATTGATGGCAACGGGGATGATTACGAATAACACAGGAGTGCACTAATCACTTAAACTGTGTATAAAGTGGCTACAACATGGATGTGATTCATTTTTAAATGATGACCTTTTTTCTGCAGCTTTAAAAACACTCACCTTGCAAGATTAAAAGCATCGTCTATAATCTGGGCTCGGTTAATCATGGGAATGCTCTGGGGGGAAATAAAGGAGAACGATTCAGTAAGTAACAGCGAGATTGTTATTTCAGTCTTTTTAATTCCAGAGATATTTTGCTTTAAGAAAGAACAGCAGAGAGCAAATAATAATCCTGTTAAGCTGAAGACTTTCTCCCATAAACACCAACATAATCCTTTAAACTCCATTACATACCAATAAAACCCCACCGTTCCTCACCCAGGAACCACCGTTCCTCACCCAGGAACCACCGTTCTTCACCCAGGAACCACCGTTCTTCAGGAACCACCGTTCCTCACCCAGGAACCACCGTTCTTCACCCAGGAACCACCGTTCCTCACCCAGGAACCACCGTTCCTCACCCAGGAACCACCGTTCTTCACCCAGGAACCACCGTTCTTCAGGAACCACCGTTCCTCACCCAGGAACCACCGTTCTTCACCCAGGAACCACCGTTCCTCACCCAGGAACCACCGTTCCTCACCCAGGAACCACCGTTCTTCAGGAACCACCGTTCTTCACCCAGGAACCACCGTTCCTCACCAAACACCACAATTCCCCATCAAAACGCCCTGACACTCCGTCCCGTACACACCGTTTACCACCAACACACTCCACCAACACACTCCACCAACACACTCCACCAAACACACTCCACCAACACACTCCACCAACACACTCCACCAACACACTCCACCAAACACACCCCACCAACACACTCCACCAACACACTCCACCAACACACTCCACCAACACACTCCACCAACACACTCCACCAACACACTCCACCAACACACTCCACCAAACACACCCCACCAAACACACTCCACCAACACACTCCACCAACACACTCCACCAAACACACTCCACCAACACACTCCACCAACACACTCCACCAACACACTCCACCAACACACTCCACCAAACACACCCCACCAAACACACCCCACCAACACACTCCACCAACACACTCCACCAACACACTCCACCAACACACTCCACCAAACACACTCCACCAACACACTCCACCAACACACTCCACCAACACACTCCACCAACACACTCCACCAACACACTCCACCAAACACACCCCACCAAACACACTCCACCAACACACTCCACCAACACACTCCACCAAACACACCCCACCAAACACACCCCACCAACACACTCCACCAACACACTCCACCAACACACTCCACCAACACACTCCACCAAACACACCCCACCAAACACACTCCACCAACACACTCCACCAACACACTCCACCAACACACTCCACCAACACACTCCACCAAACACACTCCACCAACACACTCCACCAACACACTCCACCAACACACTCCACCAACACACTCCACCAAACTCCACCAACACACTCCACCAACACACTCCACCAAACTCCGAGATTCCTCAACACACACCACCATTTCCCCAACAATCACCAAAATTAACCATCACACACACACACACACACACACACACACACACACACACACACACACACACACTCTCTCTCTCCAACACCAACAATCACCAAAATTAACCATCACACACACACACACACACACACACACACACACACACACACACACACACACACTCTCCAACATCAACAAACACCAAAATTAACCATCACACACACACACACACACACACACACACACACACACACACTCTCCAACATCAACAAACACCAAAATTAACCATCACACACACCAACGCTCTCAAACATCATCAAACACTACCAAAAAACACCTAAAAAACCTGCAACATCTATAAACTATCAAATGACAACAGTATCATCCTAACACGGGCATCACCAAACTCCACAATTCCCAATTACCAATCACACACCAACATCTTCCATCAAACAATAAATAAACAAACACCTGTATTTACCAACAAACATCAATATGATCGATATGCTCCGTCAGCATACTCCAGTAAACACCAAAGTTCTCATTAAACTGGTAATAATGGTGGAGAACATTCTAGAATTCACACACAGTGTTGAGAGGAAGTTGGGTGTGTTCGTGACTCCTGATTCGGACTGTTATGATGTTGGTACCTCATGAGCAGTCTGCAGTAAATGCAGCAGTTTATTCCAGTTCTCCATGTCGTAGTTCACGCGGTAGTACCCAGACACGTTGAGGTTGGCCACCAGCCAATCAGAACCCACCATTTTCATCTCAGTGTTTTGAGCTATAAAGAGAATATTGTGCAAGTTCAAATCATTTAAATCTTCATGAAGGTGTTGCATTCGACTGCAAATCTACAGAACACCACATGTCCTACAGGCTGTGCACGTCCAGATGTCCTGATTAACCTGGAACTGCACAGCTAAATGATCGTATGCCAAGATACTCATTTTACACCAACGTGGGACACAGAATAACACAAACACACGCTGCGTATCTTCACCGAGCCACGGCGTCGCCTCAGCTGTAGGGTTACAGCCGGCAGACTGCTACTGACCAAATGAGTTTAATAACGAAGACTCGAGAGCAAGTCTTCATGAGAATAGTGAATGGGAGAGTTTGCTGGGATTGCTTGAAAGGGAATGGGGCAGAAGAGAGGCTTATTTTGTTCAACATTAAACATTAAATTAGACATGAAACACTTAATACCTCGATCAAAACAAAAAGAAACGTCAAGTCACCTCCTGATAAATGCCAGATTTGCCAAAATAGATTAGAGTGAACATTGCTCTCTGTGACGCGAGGAGCACGCAGCGGAGACACGCCCGCTCTGAGGTCACGACTCAACGTAGGAATATTTATTATATATATATAAAAACACGACACACGGAAATTCTCACTAGCAGAACCCAACATGAATACTTTCGAATACAAAAGAGATCGGTTTAAAGTTCTGCAAACACGTACTGTATGCAAATCGAGTTAAAAACCACGCCTCCACATTAGTGTTAAAAACCACGCCTCCACATTAGTGTTAAAAACCACGCCTCCACATTAGTGTTAAAAACCACGCCTCCACATTAGTATTAAAAACCACGCCTCCACATTAGTGTTAAAAACCACGCCTCCACATTAGTATTAAAAACCACGCCTCCACATTAGTATTAAAAACCACGCCTCCATATTAGTGTTAAAAACCACGCCTGCACATTAGTGTTAAAAACCACGCCTCCACATTAGTGTTAAAAACCACGCCTCCACATCAGTATGCGTTATACTAATACACTACTTTATACGACTGTATTCATTTCAACTTTACCTGACTGTTTTAAACACGTGAAGGACGTGGAACGAGGAACCCCTGAATCTTTTTACAGCGTATTACGCAGGATATTTTTACCCTCACTCTGGCTCTGCTGCTTACCGGTTTTGGTCTCCATCCAGTAGATGTTCTGCTTCGCTCCACCTTTCATCCACTGAATAGGAACAATCCACTCGTACCTAAAAGATAAATAACAATCGCATATCCGGTATAGAAACCCAGAGTTAAGTCACACATCTGGGTGAATTTAGTATTTTATTTTATTTTAATGAAATATTTATTTAATATTGATAGAATCTGGCCTACGCGAATAGAGACGGTTCCACGACGGAGTCCGGATCCAGGAGGAAGTGCTTCTGAGTTAGCGTTCCGTTCACCGTGTTAATCGTCACCACTGGGAAACCCATCTGAAGAACCCAGCGGTCCATGATCTCACTAATCTTCCCTGGGAGCTTTGTTCCAGTGCGGTCTACAGCCTGGAAGAGATTAAAAACCACACAGTGAGACCTTCATTACAAAATGCTCCAAAATAAGCTTCCTGGCTGCTCCTCTGGTGAGACCCTTACGTGTTCTGTTCCCTTAAACAACACTTTTTCCTACAAGTGTATTCATTTCACAGCACCATGCTTTTGAATTCTGGATTCTGATTGGTCAAAGGGTACTGAGTCGTTTTCTATAACTTTTTTTTTTTATGTCATCCTGCAACCATTAAAATTAGTCCTGCGGGGTGGAATAACTCACCTTCTGGAGATGATCCCAAAGGTCTGTGTACACCGTGTTTTCAAACTGGAAGTGATTGAGGTAGCTCTGTGAAGAAGAAGAAATTGAAAAAAAATGATTGGGTATTCGTCATAAACACTTCCAGCTTTCCTTGCCTACTCATTTGGCTCCGCCCCTAAACATTGTTCGCTACTGAGTGTAGCGTGTTGTATTGTAACTCGTAGCTGTACGTGTTATACTGCGGGTCTCTGTGGAGCGTCTGCTGTACAAGTCCCTGTGAAGTACTGTTAGCTAAGATAACACGTGCCAGCAGAAATTAGAATAATTATAAAGTCAACCTTTAAGGATTCTATTTTGCTTGTGTTTACTATGAAGCCTAATTTTATCTTTAAAAAAAAAGAAAGAAAAGAAAAGCTGGAACCTACACTGAGGCCTTCCACAAAAACCGTTTCCGTCAGGAAGTCCGAGAGCATCCTCAACACCGACGCACCCTAGAGGCAGGAATCATGTATACACACACGCGCGCACGCACACACACACACACACACACACACACACACACACACATTATGTATTGAGTACATTATAGGAACATGGTCACATGATTGCAAATGAGGGAAAAAACAGACTGGGGGCTGGGGTTAGACTGAGGGGGTGGGGCTAGACTGAGGGGGTGGGGCTAAGGTCAGGTTGAAGAGTGGAGGTGGGGGTTGGTGTCGAGTGTTACCTTGCTGTAGGAGATGGCGTCGAACACCTCGCTGATCTGCTCTGGTCTCAGGACTTGGTCTTCTTTAGAGGACAGCGGGTGGGACGAGGCCAGAGCATCCACGGCGAAAACTCTGTGGATGTCGTTCAGTACGATCAGGTCTTTCTGACGAGGGGAAAAGACGAGGTCATAAAAATGTAAAATAGAGAGCGCCATGAAGTGTTCCTCTGCGTGTTCTACGTTATCAGCCAATCAGAGCACAGTACTGGGCTGATAAAATAATAACAGGTCCTGGTATTGGATACAGACTCCTGGTCCTGATTTGGATCCGTTTTAATTGATTACCTCATTTATTTATGAATTATCATGAATGACTTACAACATTCCAGTCAGGTTCAGCATCGTCGGCTCCGAGATATTCAACGTAGGAGGCGAAACCTTCGTTCAGCCAGAGATCGTTCCACCATTTGATAGTTACAAGGTTCCCAAACCACTGAGAGGCGAGACAAAGAAAACGAGAAACAGCAGATTTTATTATATATATGTGTGTGTGTGTGTGTGTGTGTGTATTTAAAAAATAAAAGTCTTTTTTTAAAGACTTTTAGGACTCTGTTTGCATCTGCACTGTTTCTGTAGTCCGTCATTAAGAGGAACGAAATCTATTTTAGTGATTTTAAGCTCATTTAATAAAAAATGTATTGCTATGAAGTGTACAGTAAACAGGAAGAGCGGTTGAAAGTAGAGAAACGTTTCAGACAGCACAGCGGGTACCATGTGTGCGAGTTCGTGAGAGATGATGGTGGCGACTCGCTCTTTATTCCCGTTAGAGGACACGTCACTGTCGTAGAGCAGAGCGGTTTCTCTGTACGTGATCAAACCCCAATTCTCCATCGCACCGGCGTTAAAGTCCGGCAGAGCCACCTGATCTGCACAAATCATTTCAACCTCATCATTTATTTCATTCTGGGGATTTACAGACCAAAAATAAACAAATAAATAAAAAGCCAGCGCAGGGTATGGGAAGATTAACATCACGTGACATTTTATTGTTTACTAATGGAGATGTTCATCATGTTGTTGCGTGACTGGGATGCGAATACACTTCTGAGCAGTATATAAATGAGAAATTGGAGATTCATTGCCAACTCTAAACATAAAACTAGTAAAGAAGAGTAATGATAACTATCTACGTTGCGTAAACTGCTCCGTCGTAGCAGAGGATGGGGAACGAATCGGGATTCTCACCTGATTTGGACAGCGGGTAAGAAGCGTTATAATATTTTTCAAAGAACTTCAGGATCTTGCCCGTGATGTTCAGTGCGTATTCCCCGTGACCCGCGTCGATGGCCTCCGCACGGGCAAAAATACGAATCTGCGCCACAACAAAGAGAAACAGAATTCCTGCTGATTCACGTCGACGCAACCGTAATACGTGAAACAAACCAAACTACGGTTCAGAAAAACTCAATTACCAAAACGTCGTCTTCCATTTTCCCAATCGCTTTAAAATCACTGACGATGAACGCCAGCAGGTATGTTGACATTCTCCTGGTAGGTTCAAACCGTGTTTTATTGAGGATCTCATCACCTTCCTTAATTTCAACCGACTCTGAAAAGGAGAAAAAAACATGAATGAGTGAACAATTACTTTCACTTCTACTATATACACATATACATCCTGACCACGGGAGAGATTTGGACAAACTCCAACAATATATATATATACACATATATATAATAAAATCAGTAATGAGAAAAGGTACTCATGTTAACCCTGCCCCAAACCATAACCTTATAGTTTGTTAAGTTGTAAAATGTCTAACCGTCATACCGATTTCCTGGCCGTTGGACAGCGCGACGGTTCCTCGCTCGTGCAGCAGAGTGATATTAAAAGAAGCTTTCATTGCAGGTTCATCGAAACAAGGGAACGCTTTCCGCGCATCTGTGGGCTGCATCTGTGTCGTAGCCACCACGCTAAAAACAAACGAGAACTCATCGTTACCTCGAAATACAGAAAACAACAAAACGTCTAAAACTCGCAGGGACTGCACTAACTGCACCGCACCCGCAACGATCTTTAGAGTAAGTGAAAAATATCAAATGTTTTTAAAATACCTTTAATGGACCAAGTATGCATTAAAAAGGCTTAAAATTCTTCTTCACTACTGCTTTTCCCGCCCAAAGTTAGAAATAATAAAACCGTTACAGACGCGCGGAAGGAGAAGACTGAATCAGCAGTAACGCAAAACTTTAAAACACTATCCAACTAAAAAACAAACCATGTGACTGGACACACGGCACGAAGCGAGCATTTTATGTGGGAGAATCATCCAGACGAAACAGTCTTCTCACACCTCCTGAACTTTATACGTTTTTAAACGTCTAAAAGGAAAAAAAAACTTACTGTTTCACTCCGTTTACGTAGTACTCGCTGCGGTAAAATCCTCCCAGATCGTCGGAGAGTTCCCCTCTGAACTCGGTGTGGAGTTTGTACCTCTCTCCGCTGTTTAATTTGTCGCTCAGGTGAAAAACGAGGTACTGGGTTTTGCTGATGGTTCGTGTGGACGTGATGGACGGAGCGGGAGAGCCGTTGAGCGTGCTCAGTGTGGCGTCAGCGCTCAGGTTCAGCTTGTTGGCGTGAATCAGGATCAGATCCGTCTCCTTCACACACTCGAACTCCACGCTGGAGTGTCCCGTGAACACGTAGAGACCTTCAGCGTTCGGTTTGAGACGCGGCCATAACGTGACATCGTAAGAAACCGGGATAAGAGTATCAGGGAGACGAAATTTGTCCCATGGTTCGTTGGATGCTGATGTGGTTGGAGGGATTGTTGTTGTTGTAGTTGTAGCTTCAGTGGGTTTCACCTCGACTTCTTTGTTTCTGGATTTTTCTTGAGAGTAAACGACAGAGAGCGCGATGATGGTGGCCACAGCTCCAGCACCCAACACGATCCCGACGATCCCGACCGTTTTGCTAATAAAGAACCCTTTACCCATGATGACCAGGTGTGCTGGAAACTGACAGTGGGAGCGAGTGGAGTGAATATCTGCACTCCCTCTTATTCAGATGTTCCTCCTCCCATCAGATTTAATAAATTAACTATTAACACACAGTAACCACTAATGCCGCAGGTTCAGAGGGCATCTGGCACCAGACCCATAGGGACAAGGGGGAAGTCACACTCTGAAGAGTTAAAATGAATTTGATGAGTCGGCTGAATAAGACAGCCACTCGAACTGAGGGAAGAAGAGAAAAAAACTCTTTCCTTCAGGCTTACTTGAAATTGTATAATACTAGGTGAGGGTGAGGTTGACATTAAATACTTCAAATGACCCACGTCTGTTACCCGTCTCTGGCTTTGACAGGTTTCAGTTCAGTTCAGTGTTATTAGTGCGGCGTGTTTAACGGTGGACATCGTCCCAGAGCAGCGCTACAGAAATATATACACTCAGGAAATAGATTTTAAATATAGGAATTTATCCCTAATGAGTAGCCAGAGGACAGGAACCAGACTCAAAAGGGAACCCATCCTCAATCGGGTGACACCGGATAGTGTGATTATAAATAAATACACCCCTTCTGTAAATGTGCTGATACTACATGCTGAAATAGTGCAGTTGTGTAAGCAGGAAATTCATTACAGTTTCTACAGGAAGTCTGTTGTGTTGAACTTCTCCACTGGTCACTGATGGAGACTCGAGTGCAGAACTGTTTGTGGTGATTGTAGTGCTAAAGCTATCATAGTATAACCGTTCATATGAACTGAGGTCCAGAGGCATCTTTATGGAGTTTAAGTGGAACCGTCCTCAGTGATCTCAGTGATCTTCAGACTGCACCATGTGGGACATCCTCAGCAGCAGCATGTGACTCCAACTGATGAGAACTCCAACCAGAAGCAGAGCATCAGGATGGATCAGACAGGTCCGGAGAGCAGAAGGGGTCAGGAACACTGGCATCTCAGGAGTATCATGTGTAGCTCGACAGAGAGAGAGAGAGAGAGAGAGAGAGGGAAAGGGAGGGACAGATTATTAGGTATGTTTATTGTCCCGTAATGGTTAAGTGTAGTTTGCGTGAGTGAAAGCAGGGACTCCGCCGATACTAGCTCTGACAGCGTAACTAAAAGGAGATCCAGAAGGGAACACAGACGTGAGGGATCACTGGGACATAAGGCAGCCAGTATTACAGTAATCCAGCCTAGAGGTGATGAAAGCATGCACTCATTTTTCTGCATCATGTAGTGACATTGTGAATGCATGAATGATCTTTATTGTCATTGTATAGCTCTGCATACAACAAAATATAAAACGCAACTCCTCTCGATGTTAATGTAACAAACAAAAAATACAAGAAAAAAAGACAAACCAATTTACCTAAAGTGCAAAATCCACATTTAGTGCATGTGTGAGTGTAAAGTCCTGAGAGCTGATGGGAAAAAACTTTCCTGTAGATGTGAGGTCCTTGTTCTGATTGACCCCTACTGAATCTAGAATGGACACAACCACGGTTCTCAGAGGGTCTTCTGGGTCATCAAAATGAATATTAAATTCTCCAACAAATAAAGCTAACCCGCTCTAGAGTCTGGATGCAGCACCTATAGACAGGTGTCTCTATACACCTAGCATAGATAAAGATCCCACTAACGACGGAGGAAGAATGACTGAACACACTCGACACACTGAACACACTCGACACACTGAACACACTCGACACACTGAACACACTCGACACACTGAACACACTCGACACACTGAACACTGAATACACTCGACACACTGAACACACTCGACACACTGAACACACTCGACACACTGAACACACTCGACACACTGAACACTGAATACACTCGACACACTGAACACACTCGACACACTGAATACACTCGACACACTGAACACACTCGACACACTGAACACTGAATACACTCGACACACTGAACACACTCGACACACTCGACGTCTACCATGTTGAGTGTTTAACGCACCTTACTCCAACATTAGCTGATATTATTTAGACGGATCCGATGTGGATGACTCCACTTGCTGTCTTTAGTCCCAGAAAACAAAACAAGTGTGCTTTGAAAAAATGTAAATACTTCAGAAGGAAACGTGAAACTATTGAAATAAAACTGAAATTATTCATGAAAAGGAAAGGAACAGTATAATTTAAACACCGCAACAAGCACCCGGCAAACGATTCGAACACAGGAACCACGTCACAGGAGGTGACGTCACACACCTAGCACGCAATGTGTTCAATAACAAAATCTATAAAACCGTTAACATGCTAAATAACTAGCATGCTAACAAGCTAGCTGAATAAAGCATTACATTTCCATCAGCAGTTACATTCAGTGTCTGTTTCATAAAACTCACTTCACAAATATAAAGCTTATTGTCGTTTTATATCCATCTATTATATTCGTCTTTTTACATCATTTTATATTCAGACATTTATTACAAATGTAATTCCTTCACACACACACACACACACACACACACAAACAAACAAACAAACAAAACTATCATGCGGCGTATATAAAACAAATTGTTTCAGGCAAATTAAACAAAAAACTTTACCTGCATCAAGGTGACCCAATATTTTTTGGTTTGATCCACGGTTCTTTTTTCAGTGTAGAAGTTCCTAAACTCAGGAACGTGTTTGTTATATGATATATGATATGATATATGATATATGATATATGATATATGATATATGATTCAATAACAGTTTTTTAATCCGGATTAAAGACCAGTTTAACCAGGATTTATTCATTGTTCCAGTCATCAAAATACTGGTTGTTACTGCTAAGTTTTTCACTGGGTACCTGTAGATTGTTTTACTGATGTTGTTATTTAATCATTATTGTACTATCTTCACTGTGACTTCTTGTTTTTAATTTAATTATTTCTATTTTTTATTTTTTACATTTCTTTCATCTTTGTTTTGTTCTTTGTTTAATTTTTTTGTCTTTTATGTAAAGCACATCATGATTTTGACCCCAATTAAGATTATTATTATTATTATTATTATTATTATTATTATTATCCCAAAAAAGGCAGGCAGAAATTCCTCCAGGTCCCGAGGTTCCACAATTTCTGGTGAAGTAAAACTCATAGGAAGAAGGTTATCACTATCACTAACGTGAGTACTGACCCATTTAGGTAATAAAGTGTTCAGAGGACATCCGGTTTTCGGAATGAGGAGGATGTGTTTTGGTATTATGCATATTTCCTCTGGCCTTGTTAGCTCCAGTTGAAAGGGTTCTTTGTTTTTTGTGATGCCCAATCAAGAAAGTCAAGGATCAGAAATGCTCATGGACTTCTCTAGCGAAGAAGTTAATGCAATTTGTATTTCTTCTTCTTTTTTTAAGTTTAAAAAATGGCACAATGTTGGAGTTCTTCTACAACTTGAAAAACTTTCTTTTCAAGGAAAAGTCCGATAACGAGCCACACAAAGTTCACGGAACATCTCCTGATATATTATCAGCTTTTACGGTACTTCATGTGCTGTTCATTTAAGTGAATAATTGTCTAAATTAGTCCATAAAACCCTCTCCGTCTGATGAAATTATTGGAGCTTTATCTAGCTTTGATCTTATCTATTAATATTTTTTAAAAAGAGAATCGTTACGTCACACTGAAACTACTGACGAGTGATCTTTCCAGTAAACCGAGAGCAGAAATAAAATGGAAACTGTGCTGTTCTTCTCTATCTTATAACGATGTTAATGATTTATACTAAATGCCCTGTGATGACTTACTGTCAGTTAACTTATAACAAGAATTGTTAGAGGAGTCCAAAGGTGACAAAACGATGAAATCAAATTTTTATATTAAATATTTTATTTGCTTTGACATTACAAACGCTCAAGAACGAGTTATGTTTCGAGTTGTTGTCTTGTCTTGATGATCCATTTACATTACAGCTGATTTGCAACCTCCTGGCAGAGGCAACCAGGCTAAAATATAAAATATAAAACATACTTATACTTCAGTTACGTGTATCTGTACTTGTATTTTGTGAAATGAATGATCAGCACTTCCCAGAGCATCAGTGATGCTTTACACTGGATTTAGGGGCTTTTGCTGACATGCAGTCAGTTTTAAAATAGAAAAATATCACCACATACTATAAATTTAACGGCTTGTATAGTCTTATGGTGCAAGCTCTATGTCTTTTTAAATAATCGTTTCTCAAATGTTACTCTTGATCTTGATTATGGATGAATAAAAATCAGTTCATCAATTAGAAAAAAACATCCAGTAACACATTTTAATTCAATTTAGTTTAAACAATATTGATGCAAATTATACTAAGAGCGCAGAATTTCTTATTGACCTCATATAACTTTTAATTTTGTTCAATTCAAATCAACAACGTGTTCAAATTAAGTGTAAATGTCTTTAATTAGGAAATCAATCAGAAGCTGGTTATTTTTTTACACTGGGCCGTGTGTTATAATGATATAAATATAGTCGTATCTTCTTAGAATGTCTAAAATATAATAAACCCGTTAAACATTATATTCACCAAAATATTAGTAGTGGTTTTACACGTCAGCGCTGCTGAGTTCTGGATTGTGATTGGTCAGGAGGTGTTGATTAGTTTTCTATAACAGCAGTTCTGACAGTAGCGCAGCTGCACATCACAGGCTTATATTAATGCGCTCGTTATTATTAATACATTATAATTTCTATAGCGACGGCTCATTCGTGTCCCGTGTTTATATGTTTCTGTAAAGCTGCTTTGAGATAATGTCCATTGTAAAAAGCGCGATACAAATAAAATGGGATTGAATTGAATTCACAGGACATGGTGACATTCTCTGTAAGGAGATGTTTATGTGCCCGTTACGGAAGGAGTCTCCAGTGTCAGTGCTGTGTAACAGTCAGAGGTGAAGCGGTCACTGGAAGTTTTCCACATCTTCGGGACAGAGGAGTTTACACTGCTTTGCGAGGAATTAAACACTTAAAATCTCAGAGTTGTTTATGACGTATGTATCTGTATTCTGTTGTGTTTTCTGATGTATTTATTGATGTATTTCTTTAATTCCAACGCAGATCCTTCTCTTTCTCAGGTGAAAGCTTGAATGGCTCCGGTCATGTGACCAATCTTATCCAAGCTCTTTCATAAAAATGTTCATACCACATCGAAACATGTCGTGATTTCCTAGTGAAGTTTAGTTTTGAGTGAAAACACGTGGCTGCATGAGTACATGCGGCTCAGCCTCGGCCGTTTCTTCTACACCGGTCTTTTTATTGTTTTCTTGATAAAACTGAAGTGCGCTGTGGTGTCGGAGTTCATGGAAGGACCACAGTGATGGCTCACGTGCTGTTTCTACGAGGTTCTTTGTGTCGTTGAGGGTTTTTGGTATTCTAAAAGCTTCGAGTTTGGATTCCTTTCCGATGGGGACACACTCTGTTGTTAGGTTGCACATCTTAAAGGTTCTAGATTTGAGATTTGACATTTCGAACAGCATTTAAGAATAAAATTAAACATGTTTATTGTGTCCCATTTTATTTTCATTTCACTCATTCACCTAAAATGTGTTCAGTAATGACATCAGTTCCTGAAGTGATCCGGGACTCGGCAGCACTTCTGTATTTCGCTCTATTGGGT
>NC_030423.2:387500-392500 GCF_001660625.3 Ictalurus punctatus
CTGAACACACCTCTAAACACCTCTAAACACACCTCTAAACACACCTGAACACACCTGAACACACCTCTAAACACACCTGAACACACCTCTAAACACACCTGAACACACCTCTAAACACACCTGAACACACCTCTAAACACACCTGAACACACCTCTAAACACACCTCTAAACACACCTCTAAACACACCTGAACACACCTCTAAACACCTCTAAACACACCTCTAAACACACCTCTAAACACACCTGAACACACCTCTAAACACCTCTAAACACACCTCTAAACACACCTCTAAACACACCTCTAAACACACCTCTAAACACACCTGAACACACCTCTAAACACACCTCTAAACACACCTGAACACACCTCTAAACACACCTCTAAACACACCTGAACACACCTCTAAACACACCTCTAAACACACCTGAACACACCTGAACACACCTCTAAACACACCTCTAAACACACCTGAACACACCTCTAAACACCTCTAAACACACCTCTAAACACACCTGAACACACCTGAACACACCTCTAAACACACCTGAACACACCTCTAAACACACCTCTAAACACACCTCTAAACACACCTCTAAACACACCTCTAAACACACCTGAACACACCTCTAAACACACCTGAACACACCTGAACACACCTCTAAACACACCTCTAAACACACCTGAACACACCTCTAAACACACCTCTAAACACACCTCTAAACACACCTGAACACACCTCTAAACACACCTGAACACACCTCTGAACACACCTCTAAACACACCTCTAAACACACCTGAACACACCTCTAAACACACCTGAACACACCTCTGAACACACCTCTGAACACACCTCTGAACACACACCTGAACACACCTGAACACACCTCTAAACACACCTGAACACACCTCTAAACACACCTGAACACACCTCTAAACACACCTCTAAACACACATGAACACACCTCTGAACACACCTCTGAACACACCTGAACACACCTCTGAACACACCTCTGAACACACCTCTGAACACACCTGAACACACCTCTAAACACACCTGAACACACCTCTGAACACACCTCTGAACACACCTCTGAACACCTGTTAGAAGGGTGAAAATGTTGTCCTGAATGTCAGTCAGTTTGTCTGATAAACCCCACTGGGAGCTCACAGACCCTGAGCTGAGATTAGATGATCTGTAATAATCTCTACATGTGCCCGTCATAAACAATAAATATCACTGCGTCACACACACACTGCTGATATCCTCACAGACCCGTGATGTTCACCAGCTGATAAAAACCCAATAAAACCTCAATTCATCGATTCACAACTGTTCATCATCTTCATCATCTTCATCATCTTCATCATCATTTTAAGTATTTCACCTCAGTTGTGTTGAGGAATGATGATCATCAAATAACTTGTCCCTGTCACATCATTCAGTAATGAGGAAGCAGAATGTTTTTACAGTCATATAGAAATCATAAACACACACACACACACACACACACACACACACACTTAATGATTAATAAAGCATTAATATGACTCCACAAAACTCACCCTAACAGATTTGTGTAATGTTTATGACTTGTGTATGAATCAACAGTCTGTGGAATGTGCTTGGCTCAGACAGGAAGTGATGTCACACTCACTTTGTCCATGTGGAAGATCAGGTCGAGCTCACACACGTTCTCAAAGCATTTATCCAGAGTCTCCACAAACACCTACACCGTAACACACACACACACACAATATTAACATAACCAACATTTAAATATGTAATATAAATATGAATAAAAACATTCTGTTATAATATTAAATATTTAAATGTGAATAAAATACAGAGCAGCTCAAGAAAACGTCGCTGTTTATTTATTTCACTCAATAATCAAATCTCTGGAACAGTTACGGTGTCTATTTGTGATCTTTTATTTTTCTTCGCTGAAATAACACACAGAAGTGTCCGGTTCAGGTGAGACTGGAGATGATGTCGTTATTTACCTGAATGAGGTCCAGAATGCCGAGCTCGCTCTCAGACGAATCGACACAAAACACAAAGTAAAGCGTGGCGTAATGTCTGTAGATCAGCTTGTAGTCTGATCCACCAATCAGACTGAAATAATAACAAATACATACAGCTCATTACAGGAAGAACTTAAACCCTAACCTCACCCTCCTCGTCCTCAATACTCTTTATCCTCCTCGTCCTCACTACTCTTTATCCTCCTCATCCTCACTACTCTTTATCCTCACCTTCCTCACCCTCCTCACCCTCAATTCTCTTCACCCTGTCTTCAGTTATTCACATGGCCAAACATCACATCTTCTCCCTAATAATTCCGTGCTTGTAGAACACATCAGTGCTGCCTACAGAGTCAGAATGAGAAGAAATAAACTGCTGAAATGAATTAAAGCGGCGTCTGGTGCGACGTTTCTTCAGTTCCCCGCTCATCAGAAATACTAATAAGCATGGTTTCATCTTCTACTGTCTGTGTGTCTCTCTCTCTCTCTCTCACTCACACACACTCTCACTTTAGTCTCAGTGTCTAATAGTGTGCATTGGTTAATTATTTCCTATAGATATATTTATTCAGCACAAAACAGAAAATAGAAAAAATGTGTTTAACTGATTTTAATAATCGGGTTTTTTTTTTTTTTAACTTTTCAAGTTTTTCTCTTTATTTATTTATTACTTTACCTGCCGCCTTCCAGGAAATTACAGACGTTATCATCTCTCTTTGATACCAAGTGGAACGTCTCTCTGATAATCTGCTGCTGCATGTCTTCTGCCTGAACACACACACACACACACACACACACACACACACACACACACACACACACACAAAAATTTGATAAATACAGCTAAAGCACCTAAGAACAGAAATAGTAATCTGATATATTTTAGAACAATACAAATAAACACTCTAATAGTTACACATATTCACGTAAACAAATAAATAAACACTGGATATTTAATCAGCTGATCAGCTGCACGCGCTATTAGGTCTAATCATTTAAAAAAAACAGCGCACACTCACAAAATACTGATAAAATCTGATGAGTCTCGGCTTGCCATGGTTGTTAAAAATCAGAATTGCTTTGATCATCCTGTTGTTTTCTGTTTTTTTTGCACTGAATTGAATTAAAGTCACTTCTCGGTCATGAAAATAACAACAACAAAAAATCAATGACGAAAAAACACTTCCGGTTCACCCACCAGCAACCTCTGTCAAAATAAAAGCTCCCCGTCTAGATAATATGAGGATTATTTTGTAAAATAAAAAGTGGAACTGTTTGGAACACACTTTCATATATTTGATGAAAAGATAGAAATGAACAGATTTAAGTATGATGGCTGAAACCCACGCCGCCCTGCACGAAAACTGTAAAAATGGAAATTCTGCTAATTTTCTTTTCCGGACGGTGAGTGAGTGACTTCTGCAGTTTATCACACAGTAGTGGCTTCCTCCCATGATGATCACAACAAGCCACAATGTACAAATAATAAAAATAATAAATCATTACTGTGGGCTGGTCATGTTGCAACCAACATGGCGGATTTCCCATAATTCACTGCTCATTTACGTGCGCTGTATTAAATGACTGCTATTCTGACAATAAGTTGCAGCTTCCGGTTCGTGTCCGATAGGGTTCCTTTTGTATACGGAACTTGCAGGATCTGATTCTGAATCGTGGCACAGGGAATCAATTTTGAGAGTCGATTTACAAAATGCTACGAATAATAATAATAATTAAAAAAAATACGGACTGCTGATATTTGTGGTGTAAAGTGAATAATTTATCAGACAGAATTTCCACAGCAGAACCTTTGAATTTTTACCTTATCGTTTGATATGTGTATACAGCTTGGTAGTCGACTCCATAATCTGCCACTCTGTTAGGAATCGACTCCTGGATCTACTTGATTTGACGCTTCAAGTGTGGCTGGTTTGGTTAGCTTAGCTAACAGTTAGTTTAGTTTTGGCTAAGCTAAAGACCAACTTGGCTTTCCCAGTGAGCATGGTGTTAATACCGGGGAGGGAAAAGATCTCGGGATATCTAATAACCACTACAGATTAATAAATAAGTTGTTTTCCACAAGCAAGTAACTGTATTTACGTTTAGCTTTAGCATTAGCTAACGGAGTCGCAGTACAGTTAAAGCCAGCTGTGATATTTGCATGAAGTTAAAGAGAGATTTTCATTCTGGTAAGAAAATCATAAATTCACTGTTTCTCCATTATTTATTTAGTTATTTAGTTATTACTTATTGTAATATTAATTTGAAATTTCTTCCGACTTTTCTGATTATTTCGTTGTTGTTGTTTTTTTTGACTTTCATGTCGCTTTCTGTTGAACAATTTTAAGTTTATTGAAATAATTAAGTCAACATTTTTTCTAGATAATTAATAATAATACTGTATTTATTACATTTAAAATCCATTCCACAGTGCTGTACAAAATGTAAAATATAAAGACAACAAGGAAATGCAAATAAAAATAGAAACACGGAACAAAGTGATATAAAATATATTTATATAATATTGTTATATAAAATGCAGTGTTTTTTTTGTTTTCAATCTCCATTAATGCAGTTTGCTTGCTCAGTTAATTAATCTGCTGTTTCATTAATATTAATATGCATCTAATTAACATGTACATAATTAATGAATGTTATAGTTGTAATAAATCCAGTTGATTATTACATTAAACACAATGTCATGAAATTTGAAATCCTGTAAAGTATTTGCATATGTCACTCCCACTTAATATTCTTGAAGCACTCAGTATCCAGGGTAGATGTGAAAGCCTGGAGCTGACCTGCTGACCTTTACGGGTTTTACACATCACTAAAAATCCAGCATCACACCGACAGTGCTTTTCCTCTGCAGATGAACCAATCGACACATGAATCTGGAATGATTGACAGGTGTATAGATGTTTCAAGGTGACCCCCTAGAAGCCCCGCCCCTTCCCCTCATCTCGGCTCGAT
>NC_030423.2:397500-402500 GCF_001660625.3 Ictalurus punctatus
AAAGGAAATAAAAAAGTTCCCAAAATGAAGTAAAAAAGAAAAGCGGATACGCCGAGGAAAGATTTGATTTAAAGACGAACGTCTACTTCAGTCCTCTAAACTCCGAGAGCAAACACCTGCAGGTGTAATATTCACCGTTTGCAGAAGTGGAGTCAATTCTGGACCTTTCCGCTGAATGTACAGCTTTTTTTCTTTTTCTTTTTTTTTCGTTGATATTTTTTTCCTCTATGCAAATGAGGCTTTGCTCTTTAATCTTCTGAATTAACGCCATGTTAAGGAACCGATGGTGCAACGTACACGATTTTTTACACGATTGTTTCCTTTCCTTGTCTTCCAGTAATACTCCGTGTGTAAGGAGCGTCCCCCTGTCAGGTCGCTCGATCTCTCCTCGCCATGTTTATTAATCCGTGCCTTTATTTTACCATGTTCTCTTCTGTTCTTCCCATCGAACCTGATGCCAAAACGCAGCCGCTGGCGCTGGAGCACATTAACGACAAGCCAAGGGAAGTGTCGAGCCATCACCACCTTCTGTCCAGGGAAGTCACGTTATTGTTATTATTATTGTTATTATTATTATTATTATTATTGTTGTTGTTGTTGTCATTATTTTCTACATTTGTGTACTGTAGAGAGTTGGATAGGACCGGACGCAGGAAATGTTTTGTGCCAAAATAAAAAGTCATATCTAATAATGCACTTTGGAAAATAATGATTGTTTACTTTGCAAAAAATATCAGTAATAAACACAGAATAAACGAATTGTGTGTTTTAATTTTTTTACTAATTACATCATTTTACTGATTAAACTGAATTTGACGCTTCTGAAGCATTTTTTCATCGTTATTTCAAAGTGTTTTTTATTCATTAATTTGTCATCGTCTCTGCGCATTAGATCGTGTGTGATGTCTGAAGTTCACGTGAGGAGCGCTGCAGACCTGAGCGCGATGACGCGCGATGACGCGCGATGACGATGACGCGCGATGACGCGCGATGACGTTTTGTGAGGAATAAATCACTCGGACGTGTCGTTAGAGGAGAAGAATCAACAGCAGGGGGTTGTGATGCGAAGCCGAGTTACTGTTAACGCCCTCGAGTGGATTCTTTTCCTCTAACGGCACGACGTTTAATTCAGCTCCTGCTCTCGCTTACGTTACAGCAGCTGTAAAGCTCGCTCCCTCGCCGTCCTCGCTTTGTTTTTGTGAAACAGAGTTTTATTGTAAAAGTGAATAAATCAGGATTCGAGTATAAACACGGCGTCGCACGTAAACACGCCACATCTGTAGCGCTCCGACTGCTTCCTGGAAGCGAGCGCGTGCTGCGTCTCATTTGTACGCCTTTAATTGGGGAAGATGAAAGTAACGGAGGAGGAAACCGCTGGACACCTTTTAAATAAATAATGAGCTCATCAGGGGACGGGGAAAACAAAAGGCTGGTAAATGTGGGTTTAATCAGAGGAACAGGACGAGGAACACGGAGCGCGGCGTGCGTACGGATCGTGTTCCTGTAACATCACCACTCCTCCGCTTTATTCCTGACCTTACGTTCCAGTCTCTTCATCTTCGGCGTCTTCTCCGGCTTTCTGCAGACGGAGGATTTACTGAGATGAGTTAATCATAAATAAATAAATCAGCCTGTCCTGCTGAAAAGGAAAAATAACTTCACAATCTGTTAACCTTTAATGGATTCCATTAGATTCCTGTAGGCTTCCATTAGGAGGTTTCTGTTCTTTAGGTGCTGCTGTTAAACTTCGTCAGAACTCGAGAGAATTTCGTTCACTCTTTCGTTACCATCAGATTCAAAAGAAATACATCATCAGACACCATCACAGACACCATCACACACACCATCACAGACACCATCACACACACCATCACAGACACCATTACACACACCGTCACAGACACCATTACACACACCGTCACAGACACCATTACACCTACCATCACAGACACCATTACACACACCGTCACAGACACCATTACACCTACCGTCACAGACACCATTACACCCACCATCACAGACACCATCACAGACACCATTACACCTACCATCACAGACACCATTACACCCACCATCACAGACACCATTACACCCACCATCACAGACACCATTACACCTACCATCACAGACACCATTACACACACCGTCACAGACACCATTACACACACCGTCACAGACACCATTACACCCACCATCACAGACACCATTACACCCACCATCACAGACACCATTACACCCACCATCACAGACACCATTACACCTACCGTCACAGACACCATTACACCCACCATCACAGACACCATTACACACACCGTCACAGACACCATCACAGACACCATTACACCTACCATCACAGACACCATTACACCCACCATCACAGACACCATTATACCTACCATCACAGACACCATTACACACACCGTCACAGACACCATTACACACACCGTCACAGACACCATTACACCCACCATCACAGACACCATTACACCCACCATCACAGACACCATCACAGACACCATTACACCTACCATCACAGACACCATTACACCCACCGTCACAGACACCATTACACACACCGTCACAGACACCATTACACCCACCATCACAGACACCATTACACACACCATCACAGACACCATTACACCCACCATCACAGACACCATTACACCCACCGTCACAGACACCATTACACCTACCATCACAGACACCATTACACACACCATCACAGACACCATTACACCCACCATCACAGACACCATTACACCCACCGTCACAGACACCATTACACCCACCATCACAGACACCATTACACACACCGTCACAGACACCATTACACCCACCATCACAGACACCATTACACACACCGTCACAGACACCATTACACCCACCATCACAGACACCATTACACCTACCATCACAGACACCATTACACCTACCATCACAGACACCATTACACACACCATCACAGACACCATTACACACACCGTCACAGACACCATTACACCCATCATTACAGACAATATTACATGCACCATTATACCTTCCATTAGACCCACCATTACAGACACCATTACACACACCATTACACACACCATCACAGACAGAATTACAACCACCCATTACACCCAGCATTACAGACACCATTACAGACACCATCAACACCCACCATCACAGCCACCATCACAGACACCATTAAAGCCACCATCATAGACACCATCACACCCACAATTACACACACCATCACAGACACCATCACACCCACAATTACACACACCATCATAGACACCATCACACCCACAATTACACACACCATCACAGACACCATCACAACCACCATTACAGACACCATTACATACACCATTACAGACACCATTACAGAGACCATTATATCTTCCATTATACCTACCATTACACCCACCATTACAGACACCATTACACCCATCATTACACACCATTAGAGACCATTATATCTTCCATTATACCTACCATTACACCCACTATCACAGATACCATTACAGACACCATCACACCCACCATCACAGACACCATTACACCCCCCATTACAGACACCAATACGGGGCGGCATTGTTTATTTCATCATAAAAATAAACAGTAATAAAAACAGTTTCTTATGTAACTCCATGTTGGATTTTCAGCTTCAGGTCTCTGAAACGTCTGATCTGAATTTTTCTCCATGAACACCAGCAGCTGGAGAACATCTGAAACGTGTTAATGCTGGAGAAGTGCACATGATGACCGTGTTCTGTCTCTGTTTAAAAGCAGGAACGTCTGCGAGTTTGTTTCAGACACACAAACACACTGCTGTCTTACTGAAAGAACTATAGAGCCGTAGACGGCGTGGACGCGCCGCCGCTCTGACGCGGTCTGCGTTTTCCTGCCCGGTGTCCAGACCTGCGTAAACAGCCGAGAATCTGAAACCATCCGAGTTCTACAGAATACAGCTCACGTCATCCTGTGCTGTTTCTGTTCCCTTTACATTCTGACAGTGTTCATCTTCTGTTCTATTCCACGTGTAACATTTGTCTTTAAAAAACACCCTACAGAACGACCGGTTCCAGATGTGGAATAATACTCATTTGATATAAATGACACTGAAAGGAAGCATTCGAGATTCCCAGAGGAAAAGTAGACTCTTTCAGAGCGGTGGAACTGTTTAGCGTTTAGCGTTTAGCAGATCGCCGTCGTCTCTCTGTGGAGTCGAGTCCAAGTACGATGATCTGTAACGTAAAGGTCAGTGTGTGTAAAGTTTTGATGTTTTTACTGAAACTCTGAGATTCTACTAAATTCCTATTAAGCAGCTAGCTTAGCCAGCTAACAACTGCTAAGAAGCTAATATTAGCATAGCCTAACTAGACTGTTAGTTAAAGTGTTATGCAGGACATTTAGGGTTTAATATCATTGTAGAACATAAAGGTTTATTTGTTCAGTCTCTCTGAAAGCGTTTACTTTTCCCTAATTTGCATAAAATCTGAAATGTTGAGATTTTTTTTTTAATCTTCAGAGCTATCATTTTCAAAATGAACCCCAAGCAATTTCAAAACCCAAACAAAATATTTATCAGTTTCCAAGCTCCATGTCGTGTAGCTAATCTGTGCTAATGATCGAATTAGCTGACTAGCTTTTGTGTGTGTGTGTGTGTGTGTGTGTGTGTGTGTGTGTGTGTGTGTGTGTGTGTGTGTGTTTTGTCATTTCTCTGTGGATTGTATAAAACAGGTGAGGTTATCTTGAGTGTTTAGAAGAAGCCCTGATCAGAAGGCCAGCGTTTGGGACACAGCCTCGTACTGCAGCCCAGTTTGCATGCACCGTGTTGCGCTACGTGATGGTAGCATGGAGCTAACGTCTGGTGGAAGCTGCCTAACACCAGCCTTTTGTTTTTTGTAGACGTCCTGCTCCAGATGGTGTGCGTTACGCGAGAGGTATTTTGGACGTTCAGGCTCGGACGTGTTCAGGGGGTTTTTTCTTTCTGAAGCGCAATATCG
>NC_030423.2:417500-427500 GCF_001660625.3 Ictalurus punctatus
CTCTCTCTCTGTTCCCTCTCTCTATTCCCTCTCTCCATTCCCTCTCTCCATTCCCTCTCTTTATTCCCTCTCTTTATTCTCTCTCTCTATTCCCTCTCTCTATTCCCTCTCTCCATTCCCTCTCTCTATTCCCTCTCTTTATTCCCTCTCTTTATTCTCTCTCTCTATTCTCTCTCTATTCCCTCTCTCTATTCCCTCTCTCTATTCCCTCTCTCTATTCTCTCTCTCTATTCTCTCTCTCTATTCCCTCTCTCTATTCCCTCTCTCTATTCCCTCTCTCTATTCCCTCTCTCTATTCTCTCTCTCTATTCTCTCTCTCTATTCCCTCTCTCTATTCCCTCTCTCTATTCCCTCTCTCTATCCCCTCTCTCTATTCCCTCTCTCCATTCCCTCTCTCTATTCCCTCTCTTTATTCCCTCTCTTTATTCTCTCTCTCTATTCTCTCTCTATTCCCTCTCTCTATTCCCTCTCTCTATTCCCTCTCTCTATTCTCTCTCTCTATTCTCTCTCTCTATTCCCTCTCTCTATTCCCTCTCTCTATTCCCTCTCTCTATTCCCTCTCTCTATTCTCTCTCTCTATTCTCTCTCTCTATTCCCTCTCTCTATTCCCTCTCTCTATTCCCTCTCTCTATTCTCTCTCTTTTTTCTCCCTCTTTTTTCTCTCTCTGTTCTCTCTCTTCATTCTCTCTCTTTATTCTCTCTCTCTATTCTCTCTCCATGTTTAAAAGATAAACATCGCAGCTTGTGGTGTTACAGAGAAACGTTAGAAAGCGCTGACACTGGAGACTCCTTCCATAAACGTTATATAAACATCTCCTTACTATAAGAAAACTTTACCGTTACTCTATAAACAATTACACATTTTTAATCTGTTAATCGGTTTATCTCATCTTTCTCTTGTTCCCTGGCCGCCACTGGTTGTTTAAAACTTGTTCAGGTTCAAGCTGTCCCTCGGCCCCGCCCACTTCACTTATCTAAATGAACGTATTCTGATTTCTCAGTCACGTCGTGCTGCAAGTCGACGCTTGTTTTTGGTTTAAACGCTGACCGAAAGGTAAACACTTCATTATAATATTTAGATAATATCCTAACTCGTGCTAACTGATTGGACGTTTACTGAACCCCAGACGCGTTCCCACACTGAAGTCCTTCTGCACGGTCCAATCACATCACGGCTGTAACGGCTTATTTAGTTAACGCACGTGTGTTTACTCGTACTGCCTACACTTTCCTTTCTTCTCGTAAAGAACACTTTGTTTGGGTCTTTTTTGAATTCGTTTCACCGTAGCGGATTTTTTTTGATCGTCTGGATGTGTAACGCGTGTTTTAAACACTTAACTGAGATAAAAGCGTGCTTAATAACACGTGCGTGCGCGAGAGGGGAAGAGTGTTTCCGTTAGGGGTGCGCTCGCAGCATGTGCTGCGCTAATCGAGGAGAGAGATCTCCTCAGAAAGTTCACGGGGAAAACGGTGTACACGCACATACCCAGAGCAACGTGTAAACGTGGCCTGAAGGCGGAGTCTAACTCTAACGTGTGTTCTGGTGTTCCTGAGCGACACGGCCACTGACGTGACTTTGCTCAGTCTAACTGGCGAGTTTGCGTATTTGCATGTTTTGTTTGTGAAGTGAGATCACGAAGCAAACAGAAAGCAAGGACACGAACGTGTGTAAACAGCCGTAGATCGGATTTTCCGTTATCCAAACACTGACGTCCAGAGCCGCACAGTCCAGTGTGTTCAAGTGTTCAAGTGTCTCAACAACGATTCTGGCTTCAGTGCCTTAAAGTTAAACGTGTGTGAGTTTCACACATCTGGCTTCCATTTAATCATATTATTGCAAACCAAAACACAACTCGTAGTCTCTCTCACACACACACACACACACACACACACACACACACACACACTGAGGCTGTCCTCATTCCTTCAGCGTCCAGAGAAGACGAAGTGTCGTGTCTAATTCATTATCTTTTCATCTCCGTGTGACGGACTGAGCGACTTAACTCTGAGCCAGAGGTGGAGATTTCTCTCATAACTATCGTGTGTGTGTGTGTGTGTGTGTGTGTGTGTGTGTGTGTGTGTGTGTTACATCAGAAGTTGGGCTTTAGGTGCAATGTGTCACGCTTTTAAAGCTTTTGAAACACTCTTGTTTAGTCTAGCAGCGCGATTGTGTTGCTTTAACCTCCAGTCTCTTCCAGTAAACACTTAAAATACTGAGACACACACTTCTTACTGTGTGTGTGTGTGTGTGTGTGTGTGTGTGTGCGAGGTTCCTATAAAGGTTTTTACTCATCCAAATCACTCAAGCTTGGTTTAATAAGCAGTAGGTTTTTTAAAAATAGTTGTAGTAAGGAATTAGCAGACCTAGCTTTCAGGTTAGCGCCGATAGCTCGCTGAATGTTACAGTAAACATTACTGTATTTAATCACGACACTTTGGGGAAAAAGAGTTAAAAAGATCATTTCTGCCTCGGTTTTCATCGTTTTTGGGTTTTATGTGATTGATATAAACACACACAGTGTTGCTACGGCGATCGACATGTTTTTAATGCTGTAGTAATGCTATGAATATGCAAATTAGGAAATGCCCCCATGTCCTCCGGTCATCCCGAGAACAAGTATTTCATGGAATGTCAGGAATTTACTGTAATACTGGGTGGAACGCTTGTTGTTTACACTAGCGGTTCTCCCTCAGGTCAGGGAATGATCATGACTGAAGCAGAACCGAGCGCGCGCTCGGTGTTACAGAGCAGGTTCTTCTTCTCCTACTGTCCGGTCCTCTACAGGAGGAGCACACGCTCCATCCGCTCACAGACACTCCTCCCTTAAAGTTCTCCGACAAATCCTATAAAGCTCAGAAGGTCTGTGGAACGTTCTGGAATGTGTGAGGAGAAGGAGAAGGAGAAGGAGAAGGTCACTAGACCAAAGTGTTAGTAAGAAGATTAAACTGTACTGTATGATAAACGATGACTGATTTATGTTTATTTATAATTAACCTATTTACTTTAAATATTTTAGATTAAGCCCGTTCCTCACGAGACGTTCCCGCTTTGAGAACCGTGACTTGGAGAACGTTTAAATCCACATTGTTTTAAGTGTATAAAACATGCCACGCCCTCAGTACAGATTTATTTGACAAACTATTCAAATCGAGCGTTAGCCGCGGCGCTGACGAGTGCACCGCCATCATTACTCTAGGGTTTTTTTCATTTCTGAACTTTTTCCCCCCAAAAAACTGGTTCAGTCTGTAATTTGCTTCCATTTGACGTTATTTTTAAGCACAATAACTCCGTTATGTTCCGTTCTACTACACTACATTCTGTTGTTTTTCTTTGTTCGGTTCTTTTTTTCTGTTCCTCTCTGCTCTGTTCTCTATAGAGACGGATAAACAGATGATACTACGACGTCGGTCTTTAATAAACGTTCCAGTTGTAATCGTTGGTAAATTGCTGTGGTGTAAGAGGAATAAAACACTTAGGAACATTTACTTCTTAAAGACAGATGTCTTTAATTGAGTGTGTGTGTGTGTGTGTGTGTGTGTGTGTGTGTGTAGGTACATGTACTGGACGGATTGGGGTGAGGAGCCGAGGATCGAGCGCTCGGGGATGGACGGCAGCAGCAGGAAGGTGATTATAGAGAAGGATATTTACTGGCCCAACGGCCTGACCATCGACCTGGACGATCAGAAACTGTACTGGGCCGACGCCAAGCTCAGCTTCATCCACAGAGCCAACCTGGACGGCACCGCACGGTCTGAGACACACACGCACACACACACACACACACACACACACACACACACTCCTACCTCTTTCTCTCTTTCTCTAAACCCTGTAACCCGACCCTGCTAGGCATTCTGGGTATTATTCGGCCCTGAGGCACAGGCGGACTTCTCGTATTGTTACGGCGGGACGCTGTAGCAGGGATAAGTTCGTTAGCTCATCCGCCAACACGCTCGGGTTAATCACTGACACACAGAGTTCTCTCGGAGGAGCCGTGTCTGATCCAAACCGGCTCTGAAGGAGGAAATTCCCTCCTGTGCTTTTCTAACACGTGATGTTTCAGCGTGACGTGCAGCACAGAGTCGCATTTCCGCCATGTTCAACTCAAATACACTCATATAATATCAGTATCGCAGTAAAACACACACCTTCTGCAGTATCACGAGTGTCAGCAAGGTTTTAATGATGTTCTCCGAGCAGTTCGGGCCAGTTTCACTCTGTCTTCATGTAGAGCTCGCACTGGGAAAACGTCTCCTTGAAAAGTTTGGTTGTCATGGTTACAGAGAACAACACTGCTAAAGAC
Source organism: Ictalurus punctatus (assembly GCF_001660625.3). NCBI lineage: Eukaryota > Metazoa > Chordata > Actinopteri > Siluriformes > Ictaluridae > Ictalurus > Ictalurus punctatus. Next base: position 421,805 of record NC_030423.2, read on the forward strand.
TATGCTAAGGCATGTTCCTCTCCGTTCCTCCATGTTCCTCTCCGTTCCTCCATGTTCCTCTCCGTTCCTCCATGTTCCTCTCCGTTCCTCTCCGTTCCATTGTGTTCTGTTGTGGTCTACTCTCTTCTTTTCCTTTACCTTTGCTTCCTTTCTGCTCTGCTCTTTTCTGGTTTTGTTCTGTACCTGTTTTCTATTATTCTGTCCCTCTTCTCTTCTCTTCTCTTCTCTTCTCTTCTCTTCTCTTCTCTTCTTGTCCTCTCTGTTGTGTTCTGTTCTGTTTTGGATTCCTCTCCATTCTGCTGTGTCCAGTTCCTTTCTGTTTCTCTCTCTTACAGTGTGTTTGTTTCTTCTTCGTTCCGTGTTTTTCTCCTCCGTTCCATTCTGTTGTTTTCGGTTCTGTATTTTTCTTTTCTGTCCCCATCCCGTTCCTCTCTTTCCGATTCTGTCCCGTTCTGTTCTGCATTTTTGGGTTCGGTTCTGTTTTGCGCTTCACCTTGTGCTGTTTGTAAAACAGAGCTTTTGAAAGAACGTCGGCTCTGTTTCATGTGCGTGGTTCCGGACACCTCTGATTAATGACGGGGTTTACAGTGCTGTAGCTCACTTCAAACGAACTCGCCGCCGCCCCAACGCACATTTACGTCAAGAGCTGTGAGAAATCTGGATGTAATTAAGTTTTTTCTCCCTCAGCTCCTCCGGACAGCTCCTTTATTTCCACACTGTTAAAATCCTGGCGTTGTACGACGAGCAGGTTCCCTCCGAGCGTGAGATTAATGAGCGGTTCTCCCTCTGTCTGTACAGTGCTGCTGCTAACGGGATCTAGAGTATAAATCTAACCGGGCCTCGTCCTAATCCTAACTCGCAACGTTCTTAGAACGTTCTCATACAACGTTCTGAGTTACCAAACAGCAGCAGCGTTGGAGTAATGTTTATTTTTTGGGAAAAATGTTCTGGGAACCAAAAGACCCTAAAATGAAAAGGTTGAAAAAAATGTTTTGCTAATTTGAAATGATTTGTTATCTGAAATTTCCTAAATTGAATGTAGCTAGCTAAAAATACAGCACCAGACTTACCGTCTGATTGATCTTTATTTGGAGAGCGTGTTTTTATTGCGAGTCACGGATCTTTTCAGAGATGATGAGATTACACGAAGTTTATGATAAATCACTTTAATTAAAGTCTACAATCAATTTTAAACGAAATCTAAAGCGTAAATCTAAAAATATTTTTCTTAAAAAACGTGAAAGTAGACTCGGCGTCTGTGAGCTGGTTAACTGGGTCGGGGAAAAAACTATACTTTTATTTTAAAGATACAAAGCAGAAATCTGGAATGTTTACTGCGACTCTCGTACTGAAATCTGGAAAACAGCGAGAAGATAAAATCTCGAACACGGCTGCTTTATTTAAGGAGCGAAGAATCGGATCAGTGGGTTTTGAAGCGCTCATTAAAACAGTTTTGAAGCGCTCATTAAGCGTAGTCCTGATTATACGCACATTTATTTCTGAGGGGTTTTAATGTTTCACAGTGTAACTATAAAGGGATAAAAAGAAGAATGTGTCATTCTTTAACCTCATAAACGTGAACTGGCCTGGTACCAGACTGGCACCCCTTTAAGAGTGTTCGGATACCTCCCCTTTACAAACCCGTAACACACTGGGATTAACACACCGCTTGAAAGAGACAGAGCCGGACTTTACATCGCATGTTTAATGTTAATCCATATTTACTAAAACCTTCTGCGTATTTCATTATTTTACTGTATTGTGTTGTACCAGGTCACTCAGTGCTGTTGGGGAAATAAAGGCGGGGATAGACGGAGAGATCCGTCTGTTTTTATGGCTGAATAAAAAGGATAGAGAAACACGCACTCTTCATTTAAATGTGGCTTGTTTTTACGTTTAAATAAATCTTTTTGAATGACCAGAAATTAACATAGAAAAGGAGAAAAAGTAATGCTTAAATTTTAAAGATTAACTACAAAATTTTTACATCAGTTCAGATTCAGTTTGTAAATATGAATATATATATTTATATATCACAAAGATATCACAGTCTCCGTGATGTCTCAGAAAAGCGTATTGTGACATAATTGATTGTGATATTGATATGATATCGTCATTTCACCCAGAGAGAACTCCCAGTAGGAGCCTCCATAGCACTTTATTTGTAATAGTCATTTGTAAAATAAATTATTACAAGAAAAGAGGAGATTGCGTGTGAGTTTCTCTCACGATGCCGTCTGCAATAAAGCGAGCTGTAGTTTGGGACTTGCTGATCTAAACCCTCACGCCTCGTCTGTAACACGTCGTGGCTTTGTGAATTTCGCATTGATGTAAATGTTGGATTTTGTTTTGTTTGTTTTTTATCTCCATTATATCCAGCTGCCTGAAAGCAGACATCAAAGTGCGATCACACATCAGCATATTAAAAGTGTAAATATTAGTGAATATTAGAAGGTAGGGCTGATGATGTGATGTATCGCGTATATCGTGACATCTTTTTATAACATTTTTAATGTTTTTAACAGCAATTACGAACTCTGATTGGATATTTTGGATATTTAATTTGATGTTGAAGTTGTGTACTGTTCTAAATCATCAGCGGGGCCCTGGAGCAAGGCCTTTAACCCCCAACTCTGCTCAGTTGGAAATAAAAGATCGATGTAAGTTGCTCTCGATAAGGGCATCTCCAAAACGCCGTAAATGTAAAAGTGTTAGTTTTAATAAAGTGTTAGTTTCATCATAAAAATGTTGGTATTAAAATTACTTTCATTTATTTTTTTATAAACTCAGATTGAAGGCAGTTGTTAAAACACCGGATATTTAAAATGATAACATGCTAATATTTTCCCTCCGTTTCAGCATTATACAGATTCTTTTTGTCGACGTTAAATAAAAATATTCATGTACTCCATTGTTCAGTTTGTTATAATGCAGTGTTTAATGCTTTGTGTTTTTGCAGTTTGTTAGTAAACATAAATTTCATGATTAATATCGTGTATCGCAGAAATGTCTTCAAATACGGTGATATGAAATGTTTGTGATATCGCCGAGTCGTATTAGAGGAACTCCAGTTACGTTATGATTGTTGATATTGATCAGAAATGAATGTTGTGTTGACGGCCTGCGATAAGGAGACACAGGCGAACGCTGAATGCTGCCAGTAAAGCGCTGAATGTTGTTGTTGTTGTTGTTGTTGTTTTTAGAGAGACGGTGGTGGAGGGGACGCTCACACACCCGTTCGCCCTCACACTCTTTGACGAGACGCTGTACTGGACAGACTGGCAAACTCGCTCGATTCACGCCTGCAACAAACACACGGGCAACAACCGGAGAGAAATCCTCAACGGCATCTACTCACCCATGGACATCCAGGTGCTGGGGGAGAAGAGACAGCCTTACAGTGAGTGTTTATTACACCAACACACACACACACACACCTCAGACAGGCGTCCATCTTGTTCTCCTGAGGTAAACTGAGTCTCATTCCATATATGAATAATAAATAATATGGGTGTGTCTCTAAATCCTATCTATAAGTAGGAAGAAGGAAACATTTTGTTAGCCTGCTAGCTAGCAAGCTGACAGGATTTCTGAGAGGATTGTTAATCCTATTTCACGAATGTTTGTCATCTTTACTGCTGCTAGCTAAAATGACCTGAACCGACCGGATTTCTGGGAGGAATTTTAAGTCAGAATGCAGGAATCTTCACTCTTAAAGATAGCTGACTGGCTAACTTTAGCTAGTCTGAGAAGATTTGTAAAGTCATGCTCATAATTTTTCTCAGTAATGTTAGCCAGCTAGCTAAGATGAACTAAACTGACAAGAAGTTTAAGTTATAAATGTTTAGAATTTTCACTGCAAAAGCTACCTGGCTAGCTGCATTGAGCTAATCTGAGAGGATTTTAAAGTCACTTTCATAAATGTCCATAGTCTTTAAAGCCAACATTAACCAGCTTGCTAATAATGAGCTAAACTGACAGAACTTTTAATCGTATTGATAAATGTCCATGATCTTTACTGATAATGTTAACCAACATTAGCTAACACGAGAGCATGTTTACCACTGTTGCTAACTAGATGTTCTGGGAACAAAAGTCCTTATTTTGGATAAAATGTAAAGAATTCTGTTCATGATGGTTTAGCTAACAGGTTTTCTATGCACCTGTTAGGTATCTAGGGTTAGTCAGCTAGGGTTAGTCAGCTAGGGTTAGTCAGCTAGGGTTAGTCAGCTAGGGTTAGTCAGCTAGGGTTAGTTACTTAGTTAGTCAGTTATATGTGCTGTGTGAAATTGAACATAGATACTCAGCTAAAGTAGCCTGCTAGCTAATGAATTAATTAGCATTTAGCATATAAGATTAGTTCACTGTGTATGTTAGCAGACTCGGCTAAACCCGTGTGACCTCCAGCTCTGCGTTCCAGACAGCAGAAGTTCAACTTTATATTTTATGTGTTATTTAAAACACACTCAGTTCTCATGTGCAGTGCATTATGGGTAACTCTTTCTCTCTCTCTCTCTCACACACACACACACACACACACACACACACACACACACACACGATTCAGGTGTGTTTTAATGGTGTGTTTTTCCTCCTCGTCCTCAGTCCACACGCCCTGCAGCGATGGAAATGGAGGATGTTCTCACCTGTGTCTGCTCTCGCCCTCGCCCCCGTTTTACAGCTGCTCCTGTCCGACTGGCGTCAAACTGCGCGAGGACGGCAAAACCTGCAGACCAGGTAACCGGGGACCGTGGTAACCGTGTTACAGATGAGCAGTAGTTAATTTGGCAGAATGTCTTGAGAAATACATAAATGTTTATAATCTTCACTGCTAAATCTAGCCAGCTAGCTAACGTTAGCTAATCAAAGAGCATTTCCGAGAGAATTATTAAGTCAGTGTTTTATAAATGATGTTAAAAATCTACACTGGTAACGTTAATCGACTAGCCAACATGAACTAATCTGAGAGACTGCTGATGCTAGCTAGATGCTAGCAATATTTAACTTGACAGGATAATCTAGAAAACGTTTTATTTTCTGCAGAGAAAAACAACCGATTTAAAAATATATATAACGGGTTTAACGTCTAAAACAAAACTCGCTTGTCAAAGACGCCTTTAACTGAAAACTTTTTACACAAAAGTCAGTTACTGAACACAAATACCTGACTGATGTGAATGGTCTAAAGCTAGCCTGCTAATGTCGCTAGCTAATGTTTGTAAAGAGATTCGGATGGTTATTGGAGCTAAACGCTGAATACGCAAACAAATTTTACACAATTTTTTTAACATCTTTTTTGCATTGTAGACATGTTTAAGAGCCGTCTGGTGAAATTTTGGCAAAGGGAAGCGGAAATGCTAACACTTCGCCGTGTCATGATCAGTCGCCTGATAGCGGCGTAAACATTATTATTAAACACCAAGCTGGGGCTTAGTTTCATTCTTCTTATCCTGTTTGCGTTTGAGCATAAATAACCGTGTCACTACTTACGAGGAGCGCGTGTTAGTGTTAGCATGTGGCCGTGACAGAAGCTTAATCTTTGACAGATGTCTTCTTTGTGGTTTTTGGACCCGTGATGGTTGATTTAACCCAAACGTCCTCTCTGATCATTTAAATGAAAATAGCGTTGTTGAGTTCACGACCGAGCGAATGGATCGAGACCGGCCGAGTCGGACTCAGTGACGACGTTCGTACAT
>NC_030423.2:432500-435000 GCF_001660625.3 Ictalurus punctatus
GCGGATTAGCATAAATATTAGCATAACTAGCGCATTTGTGTTTAGCTTGAGTGGCTAAATTTGTCGTGTTTTCTTTTTTCTTTCACTTCTGATAAAATGAAAGCTGAGTGAAGGATAAATGAAAGCGTTGACGAATTAATCCGTGGTGTTTTTTCTCTTCTGTCCCGTCGGATCTTGTGTCGGAGCTGATAGAGCGAGACGCTGAACGCCGTTCCCTCTGTAAATGAGGAAAAAAACCCCACACAAACCTAATGGTTTCTCCAGTCCAGAGCACAAACAAGTGTGTGTCCATCCAACTGGGAATTCCTGCTAATATCAGACGTGTGTACAAACCTGAGCGGAAATACAAACACAAACAAAAAAAACTATAGTTGAAAATGTTCGATCTTCTGTTCTGCATCCAGTGAAAGGCGCTCTATTATGTATAAGCTCCGCCCCCTTAAACATGAGAACTTTAATACAGAAATTTTCTTTAAATGTCTAAAAAGGTTTACGCAGATTTAATACCTGCCCTTCAGTCGTATTAATGTACACACACTGTGTTCCTGACCTGAAACGCTAAATCACACAGCAGGTGATAAATTGATTAGCGTTGACTCCGCCCACCGTTTTACATTTTTTTTTTATTTAGACACACCCCATTCGTTAAGACAAACACACAAAAACGGACGTGTTATTCTGCTCACGTGAAACACGTGGTCCTGCGTAGATCCTGATAATAAATCGGTATGAACCTGATTGGTATTATTCGTTCCCCGTTCAGGAGCGGAGGAGGTTCTGCTGCTGGCCCGCCGGACCGATCTGCGCCGGATCTCTCTGGACCTCCCGGATTTCACCGACGTGGTCCTGCAGGTGGGCGACGTCCGTCACGCCATCGCCATCGACTACGACCCGGTGGAGGGGTACGTGTACTGGACAGATGACGAGGTGCGGGCGATCCGGCGTTCTCGGCTGGACGGAAGCGACGCCCACACGCTGGTGAGCGCCGAGGTGGAGCATCCTGACGGCCTCGCCATCGACTGGATCGCACGGAACCTGTACTGGACCGACACGGGGACCGACCGCATCGAGGTGACGCGCCTCAACGGCTCGGCTCGGAGAATCCTCATCTCCGAGGGGCTGAGCGAGCCCAGGGCCATCGCACTCGACCCTGTCAGCGGGTGCGTTTTTTTCCACTTGCTTTTGCTCCTTAGCTAGGTTTGTTTACAGATAACACAGCTACGTATTTACGTTTTAATATTTATATTTCTAACAATAAAAAAGTGTTGGTGTTGATTAACGCACACATGGCTGAACTGGAAGTTAATTGCGTCTCAGTGTCTAGTGGTTAAACTAGCGTGCTGCTTCCGTTTAGTGACACAACTAGCTAATATTTGTAATTAGCAGAAGCTATCTAGTCTTCACCGAGCATGTTTTAAACTAGCTTTCCCAACAGTATAGCTTTGGATGATGATTACGAAAACCAGATTAGCCACATGTACATCACGCATGCACAAACTTCTGCGTGTATAAATTTTAGATAAATGTCAGCTAATTAAATATGCTAATGTCAGCTACGTGAGTGGAGGTCAAACAGGCGTTATAGTGTATATAGCCACTTGAGGTGTTCGCCAGCTTAGTTTTTAAATTATAACATAGTTTTAATATAATAGCAAGGTATAGTAAAAGATTCTTTGGTTCCCGCCGCAGCTACATGTACTGGACAGATTGGGGCCAGAAGCCGAAGATCGAGCGCGCTAATCTGGACGGCTCGGAGCGCGTGGTGCTGGTGAACACGTCTCTCGGCTGGCCGAACGGATTAGCGCTGGATTACGCCACTGGAAAGCTGTACTGGGGAGATGCTAAAACGGACAAGATCGAGGTAAGACTGGAGATGATTTTATTAAGGCTTTCTGTGAGGCCTCACCTCCTGAAACACAAACACACAGAAAGAATGGAGACACAACCCAAGCGTGAGCGATTATAAACTCTTCACTGTTCTCTATATTTAGCGTGCTCGCTAAGCTAGTTTAGATTGCTGTTGGCTTCTGCGTAAATCAATGAAGCACATGGCGTCGCTCTGACTTCCTGTTTCAAAAGGAAATAAGTCAACACGCGGAATCAAATCACGGCTCTGAAGACGTTCAGCGGGACTTTAACCAACTTTTTCATTTGTGTCAAACTAAACCTGAAAAGAAAAACAAGCGAAATATTACACTGCGGTGGATTAAAATAATTGAAGAATCATTTTTTGATCATTAAAACATGCTGGCTAAAAAAGCTAGCTATGAAATAATCTAGCTATGGTACAGGGTTCAAGTTAACTAGCCAATCAAATGGCATCACACACTAGCCTCTCTTTCCATTTCTCCAGTACTAGTTTTCATTACGCAATACAGCAGATCAGCAAATGTTGTCTAACTTGCGGAGCTAGGTAATATGTATGCATGACATACAGCCTAGCATAAAAAAGGTCTGCTGTTTGTAAACACACAAACACAGTGGTTTACCTGATGTTAGC
>NC_030423.2:450000-482500 GCF_001660625.3 Ictalurus punctatus
CTCGGGCAGGGGGCGTTCACACGCCGCGTTTCCTCTCTCCTCGGGCAGGGGGCGCTCACACGCCGCAGTTCCTCTCTCCTCGGGCAGGGGGCGCTCACACGCCGCGTTTCCTCTCTCCTCGGGCAGGGTGCGCTCACACGCCGCAGTTCCTCTCTCCTCGGGCAGGGGGCGCTCACACGCCGCATTTCCTCTCTCTTCGGGCAGGGGGCGCTCACACGCCGCGTTTCCTCTCTCCTCGGGCAGGGGGCGCTCACACACCGCAGTTCCTCTCTCCTCGGGCAGGGGGCGCTCACACGCCGCAGTTCCTCTCTCCTCGGGCAGGGGGGGCTCACACGCCGCATTTCCTCTCTCTCCGGGCAGGGGGCGCACACACGCCGCATTTAGTCTCTCCTCGGGCAGGCGTTACCTTTCTCCTCGGGCAGGGGGCGCTCACACGCCGCATTTCCTCTCTCCGGGCAGGGGGCGCACACACGCCGCATTTAGTCTCTCCTCTGGCAGGCGTTTCCTTTCTCCTCGGGCAGGGGGCGCTCACACGCGGCAGTTTCTCTCTCCTCGGGCACGGGGCGCTCACACGCCGCAGTTCCTCTCTCCTCGGGCACGGGGCGCTCACACGCCGCAGTTCCTCTCTCCTCGGGCAGGAGGCGCTCACACGCCGCGTTTCCTCTCTCCTCGGGCAGGGGGCGCTCACACACCGCAGTTCCTCTCTCCTCGGGCAGGGGGCGCTCACACGCCGCAGTTCCTCTCTCCTCGGGCAGGGGGCGCTCACACGCCGCATTTCCTCTCTCCGGGCAGGGGGCGCACACACGCCGCATTTAGTCTCTCCTCTGGCAGGCGTTTCCTTTCTCCTCGGGCAGGGGGCGCTCACACGCGGCAGTTTCTCTCTCCTCGGGCAGGGGGCGCTCACAAGCCGCTCTTCCTCTCTCCTCGGGCAGGGGGCGCTCACACGCGGAAGTTCCTCGCTCCTCAGGCAGGGGGCGCTCACACGCAGCACTTCCTCGCTCCTCAGGCAGGGGGCGCTGATGCACTGGATGAGCAGGGAGCGTATTGTGTTTATGTAGCGTGTTCGTGTAGGTTGCTACCGGTACATGATTTATTTATAAGGCGAGTTAGTTAGCTGATACTAGCTAAGAGCGTTGTCATGGTTACAGTGTACTTGTTTTTTCACAGTGAGCGTTTTGTCTTGGTATAAAAACAGCAGTAAGTGATTTTTTCAGTAAAAAAATAACACAGAATGTCAGAAACGTGTGAAGCAGTGTGAGAGAGCGACAGTTATTTTTATATTACTGTAGTCGTGTTATTGTGATACTTTATGACTTGTTTATTACACAAACTCACTCAAACCAGATCAACACAATACCGGATATTAATACAGAAGCAGACACTCTTGTGTGTGTGTGTGTGTGTGTGTGTGTGTGTGTGTGTGTGTCTGGTTGTAATTAGCTGATACGTGAGCTCTGTTGCATGTGAATTCGTCTCGCTCTTTTGGCACCGGACGCTTCATTTCAGCTACATTTGCAATTGTGTGTGTGCGTGCGTGTGTGTGTGTGTGTGTGTGTGTGTGTGTGTGTGTGTGTGTGTGTGTGTGTGTTTTTGTGTGTGTGTGTGATAAATAATCTCTCTGTTGAGATTGTGATTTCTCTCGGGCCGTCAGTCAGGAAATAAAACAGACGCAGCAGAGATTTTCATCAGCTAAAGAAGGGAAAGTCACTGATTTATTTATATTTAAGTAAATAAACCGATAAATAAATACATATTTATTCATGCAATAGCAGATATATTATTTGTAATAAAGTTTAAACAATTACAAGGAAATAAATTTGTACAATAGGAAAAGTTAAATTATAAACTATAATGAAATAATAATAATAATAATAATAATAATACTTGTTTTAAACTACACACAAAATCTGAAAAAAAAACAACTAGGATTTAAAAAAAATATTTGTATATTGTAAAGAATTTTTTTATGTGTTCCTGCGCCTCCTGGAGGTCATTATTAGTAACTACATCAGTAACATTTAATCTATGGAGTTATGACATCAACACGTGAATAGAATTTAATTTAATGTAAATAGAAGAGGGAAAAAATCTAAATAAATTAAAATTTAATGCTTTCTTTCTTTATATTACAGCCAAAATAACAACAGTGTGTTTGCTGATTTATGATGATGATGATGATGATTTATATATTTCACTACAGTGATTTATGCATTTATATACGAACAATGTGTAAAACCTTTTAGGGGAAAACCCCACAAGTTTAATAAAATATAAATAAATATCTAAATGATTTTGTTTGTTAAACAGTCAGTTTTGCTGTGTTTAAAATAAAAAGCTGTTTAAAAAAGTATCAGAATTCTTTAAAAAGCCAGTTTCTGAAAACAGAATATAAAAAAACATGAAAATGAAAAGGTAAGCTTAAAAAATAATAAAATTCAAGATAATTAGAAAATGTAAAAACAAATAGATTCTCAAAGTATAAAATTAAGTATTACAGTTATTTTTAGATCATTGAAAAATAAACATTTTAATCGTACACAGCTCAGCCGAATGCTCGAGAAAATTCAACACCAACAATTCCTCAGTAAAAATGACTGAATTGGTGTTTATTTGTCTCTGCTAGTTACAGAGGTTTCTCAACCCTGACCTCTGACCTCTGCGTGAGACACATACATCCCGGTGTTGATGTCTGATCTAACTGTGTGTGTGTGTGTGTGTTCTACTCGTCTTCGGCAGTTCTCTGGCGACTCCTGGACAGCTGTAATACCTGGTTATTGATGTAGGTGTCAGACGGAGAAGTGGAGCAGATTGATCTTATCTCTGTGTTTGATGTGTTTCTGAAGCCAGTTGGCTGAAGCGTAGAGAGATTTCAGAATGAAATGCATCCGTCAGAGCGAAAGCACTAAAAGAGACTTTAACTGAGTTCACCATGCGTTCATTTTCTACATACACGCATAACAAATCCAAACGCTCGTCTCGAACTGTTCCTCGGACCGATCAGGTGAATCGACGCTTCTTTGGTTTTCCGCTCGCGACTTTACTTCCTGTCTGCAGTTTAGTTCCTGTTTACTGTTTGAAGCAAAAAGTAATCTGACGTCATTCTCCTGTTTTGCGTTCTCTCCGTCTCTTTGTTCCTGCTCCAGGAGCCAATCGGATCGTTCTCCAGGACTCCAACATCCTGCAGCCGATCGGTCTGACCGTCCTCGGAGATCACCTGTACTGGATCGATAAGCAGCAGCAGATGATCGAGCGCGTGGACAAACGCAGCGGGGACAGGAGGACGCGGATTCAGGGACGGATTCAGTCTCTGACCGGAATTCATGCCGTGGAGCTCATAGAGACGGACGAGTTCTGTACGGTTCACACATCACACACCGGTTACTGATACGATACTGTTACAATAAATGGATAAAAAGTGTTGTTGACGTGTTTAATAAATACAAGTCATAATCGTTGGTAAGCTGCTGTAGTGTAAGAGGAATGAGACACTTGGGGACATGCCGTTAGAGGAAAATAATAAACTCCAGTGTACTAGCAGGGACAGCACATCCTGGAGTGTGTTATTCTTTAAATAACGCACACTAAATGAATGCGATTCTCTCCTCAGCGTCCCATCCTTGTTCCCGTGACAACGGGGGATGCTCACACATCTGCATCGCCAAGGGAGACGGGACGCCACGGTGCTCGTGTCCCATTCACCTGGTGCTGCTGCAGAACCTGCTCAGCTGCGGAGGTGAGTGCACACACACACACACACACACACACACTCATGAAAAGGTTTCAACAAAATAGATATTTTAAGCAGAATATTATATATTTCCCATTATTATGTCACATAATAAATAATTCTGTTGTGAGATTTATAGCTTTAATCATTAAACCCTTCATTAAATCACTGGTTGTTAATGGTTCAGTCTGTGAGCGGAACCCCCTAGTGGCTGCTGGTGGCTCTGCAGGGGCAGTTTTATTTATTTACTTTAGTTTGTATCGTTGAATAAATTAATAAATATTGTTACATGAAATACAATGATTGTATGTTAATTAGAGAGCTGAGGGGGTGGGGCTAAAATGCCACAATTTGAGTGTACAGTGTAAAAAATGTCATTAAATGAGATGCAGCGTACAAACTGAACGTTAATGTTAACACTCGTTAATGTTAATGTGAATGTTAATGTTAAATCATTTATAAACTGTAAACAAGAAAACATTGAATGTTAGATGTCAATTTTTACAATTTGCTCAAATGTACGTACTAAAGAACGAAAGTCACCGGAACTGGGATTTTTATGAAACGCGACGGAGGAAGTGTGAGGTTTTGGGTTTTGTGCCGTAACAAGTGAACATCGCTGTTTTGTTTTCGTTGTCCCTCAGACCCGCCCACGTGCTCTGCGGATCATTTCACGTGTGCGACAGGTGAGATCGACTGCATCCCGATGGCGTGGCGGTGTGACGGCATTGCCGAGTGCGCTGACCACAGCGATGAGATGAACTGTCCCGTGTGCTCGGAGCAGCAGTTTCAGTGTCACGGTGGACAGTGTCTCGATGTTAAACTGCGCTGCAACGGAGAACAGGACTGCACCGACGGATCCGACGAACACGACTGCCACAGTATGACTGGTCACATGACCACTCTCACATGACCACTCTCACATGACCACTCTCACATGACTACTAGCAAGTGAAATGAAAGCTAACCAAGCTATAGGGTAAAAAGTGTGTGAAATAAAATGCTAATCTAGCTATCGAATGCAAGATAACTTAGTGAGTGAGCGGAAAGGCAAGCTAGCAAGCGTTCTTGAGTCTAAACTAGCAGGTGAAAGCTAGCCTAGGGAGTGAAAGATAGAATCATTAGAATATTAGACCACACAGAACAGTCTCAGATCCGTCTGTGTGATTTCAGCTGCTGTTTGAAGTGTTTTATCACACTATAACTCTGTGTGTGTGTGTGTGTGTGTGTGTGTGTGTGTGTGTGTGTGTGTTCTCCAGCCATCTGCATGCCCAATCAGTTCCGCTGTAAAAATAATAAATGCATCTCGAAGAAGCAGCAGTGCGACTCGTACCCCGACTGCTCGGACGACTCAGACGAGCTTTTCTGCGGTGAGTGATGTCACACCTCAACAGCCAGTCAGCTTTCGCTCAGAGTATTTTTATTACATGCGTCTCTCTCTCGCTATCTCTCTCCCTCTCGCTCCCTCTGCTCAGATTTCCCACCACCCAGCGGTGACGAGCGTCACACCAACACCATCGGGCCAGTGATCGGGATCATCTTGTCGGTGTTCGTGCTGGGCGGGATGTGCTTCGTGTGTCAGCGTGTCGTGTGTCGCCGCTACAAAGGGCCGAGCGGGGGATTCCCTCATGATTACATCACCGGGACCGCCCACGTCCCTCTCAACTTCATCAGCACCAATAACACGCAACACGCTAACTGTACAGGTACACATACACACACATATACACGCATATGCACACACATATACACATACACACACATATACACGCATATGCACACACACATACACACATACACACACACATATACACACTTATACACACATACACACGTATACACACATATACTTGTATATTAGTAGTACACACAGACAGAATTTAGTGCAAGTGGCTTTATGAACTTATATACACACATGTATACACATAAATTTTATTGTGTACAGAGAACGTTATATGTACGTTTTTCATGATATATATCACAGAACGTGTGTGTGTGTGTGTGTGTGTGTGTGTGTAGGTATATCGTGTGGGAAGTCCATCGTGAGCTCGGTAAGTCTGATGGGCAGTAGCAGCAGTGGAGCTCCTCTGTATGACCGGAATCATGTGACTGGAGCTTCATCCAGCAGCTCATCCAGCACCAAAGCTGCCTTTTATCCTCAGGTTCATCATCACACTACATTACAACTACACCTCCCCCAATAGCATCCTCAACACCTCCCCCAATAACACCCTCAACACCTCCCCCAATAACACCCTCAACACCTCCCCCAATAACACCCTCAACACCTCCCGCAATAACACCCTCAACACCTCCTCCAATAACACCTCAACACCTCCCCCAATAACACCCTCAACACCTCCCCCAATAACACCCTCAACACCTCCCCCAATAACACCCTCAACACCTCCCCCAATAACACCCTCAACACCTCCCCCAATAACACCCTCAACACCTCCCCCAATAACACCCTCAACACCTCCCCCAATAGCATCCTCAACACCTCCCCCAATAACACCCTCAACACCTCCCCCAATAACACCCTCAACACCTCCCCCAATAACACCCTCAACACCTCCTCCAATAACACCCTCAACACCTCCCCCAATAACACCCTCAACACCTCCCCCAATAACACCTCAACACCTCCCCCAATAGCATCCTCAACACCTCCCCCAATAACACCCTCAACACCTCCCCCAATAACACCCTCAACACCTCCCCCAATAGCATCCTCAACACCTCCCCCAATAACACCCTCAACACCTCCCCCAATAGCACCCTCAACACCTCCCCCAATAACACCCTCAACACCTCCCCCAATAACACCCTCAACACCTCCCCCAATAACACCCTCAACACCTCCCGCAATAACACCCTCAACACCTCCTCCAATAACACCTCAACACCTCCCCCAATAACACCCTCAACACCTCCCCCAATAACACCCTCAACACCTCCCCCAATAACACCCTCAACACCTCCCCCAATAACACCCTCAACACCTCCCGCAATAACACCCTCAACACCTCCTCCAATAACACCTCAACACCTCCCCCAATAACACCCTCAACACCTCCCCCAATAACACCCTCAACACCTCCCCCAATAGCATCCTCAACACCTCCCCCAATAACACCCTCAACACCTCCCCCAATAACACCCTCAACACCTCCCCCAATAACACCCTCAACACCTCCTCCAATAACACCTCAACACCTCCCCCAATAACACCCTCAACACCTCCTCCAATAACACCTCAACACCTCCCCCAATAACACCCTCAACACCTCCCCCAATAACACCCTCAACACCTCCCCCAATAACACCTCAACACCTCCCCCAATAGCATCCTCAACACCTCCCCCAATAACACCCTCAACACCTCCCCCAATAGCATCCTCAACACCTCCCCCAATAACACCCTCAACACCTCCCCCAATAACACCTCAACACCTCCCCCAATAACACCCTCAACACCTCCCCCAATAACACCCTCAACACCTCCTCCAATAACACCTCAACACCTCCCCCAATAGCATCCTCAACACCTCCCCCAATAACACCCTCAACACCTCCTCCAATAACACCTCAACACCTCCCCCAATAACACCCTCAACACCTCCTCCAATAACACCTCAACACCTCCCCCAATAACACCCTCAACACCTCCTCCAATAACACCCTCAACACCTCCCCCAATAACACCCTCAACACCTCCCCCAATAGCATCCTCAACACCTCCCCCAATAACACCCTCAACACCTCCCCCAATAACACCCTCAACACCTCCTTCAATAACACCCTCAACACCTCCTCCAATAACACCTCAACACCTCCAATAACACCTCAACACCTCCCCCAATAACACCCTCAACACCTCCCCCAATAACACCCTCAACACCTCCCCCAATAGCACCCTCAACACCTCCCCCAATAACACCCTCAACACCTCCTCCAATAACACCTCAACACCTCCCCCAATAACACCCTCAACACCTCCTCCAATAACACCCTCAACACCTCCCCCAATAACACCCTCAACACCTCCTCCAATAACACCCTCAACACCTCCCCCAATAACACCCTCAACACCTCCCCCAATAACACCCTCAACACCTCCCCCAATAACACCCTCAACACCTCCTCCAATAACACCTCAACACCTCCCCCAATAGCACCCTCAACACCTCCCCCAATAACACCCTCAACACCTCCTCCAATAACACCTCAACACCTCCCCCAATAACACCCTCAACACCTCCCCCAATAACACCTCAACACCTCCTCCAATAACACCCTCAACACCTCCCCCAATAACACCCTCAACACCTCCCGCAATAACACCCTCAACACCTCCCCCAATAACACCCTCAACACCTCCCGCAATAACACCCTCAACACCTCCTCCAATAACACCCTCAACACCTCCCCCAATAACACCTCAACACCTCCCCCAATAACACCCTCAACACCTCCCCCAATAACACCTCAACACCTCCCCCAATAACACCCTCAACACCTCCCGCAATAACACCTCAACACCTCCCCCAATAACACCCTCAACACCTCCCCCAATAACACCTCAACACCTCCCCCAATAACACCCTCAACACCTCCCCCAATAACACCTCAACACCTCCCCCAATAACACCCTCAACACCTCCCGCAATAACACCCTCAACACCTCCCCCAATAACACCTCAACACCTCCCCCAATAACACCCTCAACACCTCCCCCAATAACACCTCAACACCTCCCCCAATAACACCCTCAACACCTCCCCCAATAACACCCTCAACACCTCCCCCAATAACACCCTCAACACCTCCCCAATAACACCTCAACACCTCCCCCAATAACACCTCAACACCTCCCCCAATAGCATCCTCAACACCTCCCCCAATAGCATCCTCAACACCTCCCCCAATAGCATCCTCAACACCTCCCCCAATAACACCCTCAACACCTCCCCCAATAACACCTCAACACCTCCCCCAATAACACCCTCAACACCTCCCCCAATAACACCCTCAACACCTCCTCCAATAACACCTCAACACCTCCCCCAATAACACCCTCAACACCTCCCCCAATAACACCCTCAACACCTCCCCCAATAACACCCTCAACACCTCCCCCAATAACACCCTCAACACCTCCCCCAATAACACCTCAACACCTCCCCCAATAACACCCTCAACACCTCCCCCAATAACACCCTCAACACCTCCCCCAATAGCATCCTCAACACCTCCCCCAATAACACCCTCAACACCTCCCCCAATAACACCTCAACACCTCCTCCAATAACACCTCAACACCTCCTCCAATAACACCCTCAACACCTCCCCCAATAACACCCTCAACACCTCCCCCAATAACACCTCAACACCTCCCCCAATAACACCCTCAACACCTCCCCCAATAACACCTCAACACCTCCCCCAATAGCATCCTCAACACCTCCCCCAATAACACCCTCAACACCTCCCCCAATAACACCCTCAACACCTCCTCCAATAACACCTCAACACCTCCCCCAATAACACCCTCAACACCTCCTCCAATAACACCTCAACACCTCCCCCAATAACACCCTCAACACCTCCCCCAATAACATCCTCAACACCTCCCCCAATAACACCCTCAACACCTTGATTTTATGTTGATATTTTTAGGTTTTATTTGTTTCATCGTGTTTCTTTGTATGTAGATTCTGAATCCTCCTCCATCACCAGCCACAGATCGCTCACTCTACAACACTGAAGTGTTTTATTCGTCCAACAGCCCGTCCACGACCAGGTCTTACAGGTGAGACACACACACACACACACACATACACACACATTCAGTGCTGGTTTTATTTTCTCATTATTATGGAACTTTTAAAGTCTTTCACTGTGTATAAATTCTTTCCTTTATCAAACCTAAACCTGTTCTTCTGATTGATAATGAATTAATAATCATTTTTAAAAACAATAATAATCAGACTATTAGAGACTAGTTTTGACGGTCTGGTGGGCGTGTCCTCTTTAACATTTATCTCCTCCGATTTTAACACTGCTTTCTTTAACACGTCATTTTATTTAATACTTAAGAAAAGAGGTTTTTGTTCTTTTTACTCCAGGAAGCGCTCGCTCTTTTTTCTGTTCTATTGTCTCACACCGAAAGTTTACACAGCGCAGAACAATCAAACGTTTAAAAGGGTGTGTCACAGAAGCGATGCTTCTGGAGGTCCAGGCAAATGTTATAGTCATGTGACCTATTAATGATGATGCATGACCACGCCCCCTACAACAAGCACTTATAATAAAGATCAAAACAATCAGTGTGTATTAAAATGAGGTGTGTTTAGTAAACATGGAGTGTTTAATGTGATGAGAATGTGTACGTCACGAAGACACACCCAGAGATCACGTGATCTGGCGATCTGTAAGAGACATATTTTCAGAAAATTAATCCTGTACTTAAAATACTGAAACATACAGTATATTCATATACACATGCATAAACAATAAAATTTCATCATCCATCTGTAAAAAAGTATAGTTTAATGTGTAACAGTATTATAGTTCAGTAGTTAAAGAGATTTAAAATAACCCGCCCGCTATCCTGTTTACTCTACCTCTTCTCGGTAGGCCTTATGTGATGCATGGAGGGGCTCCGCCCACCACGCCCTGCAGCACAGACGTGTGTGACAGCGACTACACACCGAGCCGCTGGAAGAGCAATAAGTACTACATGGAGGTGAACTGGGACTCCGAGCCGTGCCCGCCCCCGCCCACCCCACGCAGCCACTACATGTCCGCCGAGGAGAGCTGTCCTCCATCACCCTCCACCGAGCGCAGCTACTTCCACCTGTGTCCACCTCCACCCTCACCCTGCACCGACTCGTCCTGACCACACACACACACACACACACACATGAAGCCATGTGGGCGTGTTTATTTTCCCTCACTCAGTCCTCCAGCGTCCACAGACGTTTCTCGACGAAGATAAACAAACCAAAAAGATGTTCTTTTTTTACGGCAGAGATGTTGTACATATGTATAATAAAGTAAATAATAATAATGATAACAATAATAATAATAATAATAATAATAATAATGTCGTTGTCGTCATCGTCATGGCGACGTGTTCTCTATGTGAATTTTTACGAAATTACGAAGCGTATGTTTGGCTAGTTCTGTTTACCAAAAGTGTGTTTGCTGCTATTGTACATAATCCTTTAATCCGAATAATGATGAAAACGGCCGTCAAAGTCACGCCTCTACACGTGTATATATAAATAAATAAATAAATAAATATGAATATAAATCTGACCATAGCTTGCTAGTGAAATTGTACTGATAGCGCTAATGTTTTAATCGTAACATTATTGATCTCATAGTGACGTTTCAGCTTCACTTGTGTACAGGATCATATCCGAATAGAAAACGCAGCCCACGTGAGAGAGGAGGAGAGTCGGGGCTAAACGTCTGCATGCACGACCAAGAGCTGATCATTTCATCGAATATAAAGAAGTCCGGCTGTTTTAAGTAAAGTTTAATAACGTATATAATATTATACAAATGTTAAAGTGAAGGGATGTGATAGAAATTAGTTAGACTTGTAAACTGGATTTATTTCCCAAATATGGATTTAAATTGGTTAAATAAACATGGGACAGGAAGCTGTGACCATATAAGGAAAGTGAAGCGTAAACCAGCAGATCACCAGTTTTGCTCTCAGCCAATCGGAACACACGAATGAGAATTTAGTGATGAAATAAAAGCAGTTCCGGGTCGCGCACTCGGACGTCTCCAGCCGAGTGTGTTCGCTTCCGTTAGAAACTCGACTTTAATGACGAGAGTTTAGTTTTAGTTTTGAACCTTTCCCTTGAAATGAACTCTCGTTTATTTCACGTTTTAGCTCACGTAGTCAGTGTCCCTGTGTTTTATACGTTTTTACGTGAAGCACTTAGATTGAAAACCGTGTCTGGATCTTTCCAGAAGCCGTGTGCTGATATTAAACCATCACATCAACATAAAGTGCTGGATTTCCAATTACAACTGCCCCGATGATGTCACAAAACCGACCAATCAGCATCTCTCTTTCTCTTTCTCACACACACATTCTGTAGGCTTCCTTCTCTTCCTCACTACTTTCTATTCCTCCATTCTCCTTTCCTTCTCCTCTCCCGTTTCTTCTTTTTCTCTATCTTTCTTTATCTCTCTCCCCTGTTAAAAATACTACCTTTTTTGTATTTTTGTCTTTCTTACATTATTCGTCTCTCTCTCCTCCTTTGCATTTCTTTCTTTCATCCATTCACCTACCCTTCCTACTCTATCTCTTTCTCTTCTCTTTAACTTTCTTTCAACCATTCATTCTTTCTTACTCTTTTCCTTTTATCTTTCTGCTTTCCTCTCCTTTCTTTCTTTTTTTCGAAGATGTAGGTGGAGTTCATTCTAACAGTAAAGGTGATCGAGAGCTCCAGTCGTGGTAGAAACATTATTTTCTGTTTGTGATTCTGATGAATTCATCTCTGAAGCTGAAAGCAGCACTGCCTCGTTAACTCATTAATTAATTCACTCATTAATGTCTGGTCCAGGTTGTCTTTAAGCCCTGAATGTGACCGAATCATGTCTTTTCCATCATGTAATGTCTCATTTCTGTCTCTGTTTCATCGTTCTGTGATTTTGTTTCTTCTTGTTAAATGTAATTTGTGTTTGGTTAGCGTGTACGTGCAGCTTCCACACTGCCACCGAGCTTCACATCAGCATTTTAATGTACAGATGCCTCATGTAATGCACATTCGTGATGATTTTTTTCTATCAAATACATTTTTATATATAATAAAGTTTCTATTTTACAGAGTGTCCTGTGACCATCTCATGTAATTTTTTAATAAAATGGTGTAATGTAATAAATTTACTATGTGATACTTGTCAGTATGGAGGTTTAATTTTAATTTTTCAAGCTTTTACTACACTCACGTGGCCAAAACGTGAAATATTCCGTCAAATGAGCGATGTTCTGCCTTTATACTGTTTAGTGAAATGACAAATACATAAAATACCTTTTTGTACTGTGACTGTAATTTATTCTTAAAATCACATCAAGGTCAAAAGATTTGTGTGCAACGCCAACACAGAAACCACACAATGAGATAATATATTTATTATAATAATTATAATAATAATACTTTTTTAAATGCTACAGTATTTTTATGACTCGGAACCAAAAGCTAGTGTTTGCTGACAAGACGAGCACATCTTGTTATTATTATTATTATTATTTTATTTTTTTCTCCTAATGTTTTTTGGGAATCATTTGACCTGAACAGATTAATGTACCGACTGTTCACACTGCACTGCAAAAATCTTTTCACTGGGAATGAAATAATCTATTATTTGAATTTGCTAAAAATGGTCAATTATTTAAGACTAACATTTTAGATTTTCACTATACAGACTGAATTATTATTCTAATTATTAAAATAATGATAATAATAATAATAATAATAATAATAATAATAATAATAATAATAATAATGTATGGTTGTGTCTATGTTACTATGAATAGCATTTATTGTTAAACAAAATAAACGTTATTGTATTTATTTTTTATGTATTATTATTATTGTTGTTGTTGTTATGAATATTATTATTTATCCTAGATGTAAAAATTTAAAGATGAGGTTAACTGATTTAACTATTAACTGAACAGGCCCTGGCCGCTGATTGGTCGGCTCCCGTGTCAATCGCAGTGACGTCACGCTGTTGCTAGGGCGTTGCAAAATAAGCAAGAAAAAAACCCCACAGTCGGAGGGAATTCGAAAGTGAGCTTCGACGAGTCTTTCCGGAAACTACAGCGATTTCTGCAGCTGCGCGGATGGATTAGCGAAGTGGATTCACCGGAAACGTCATGACTCGCGTTCGAGAAGAAATCGGTGAGATATTTTTCTCTCGCGATCAATGAAACACGTTAGTTTTAAACACGGTTTGATTTCTACTTTTCGAAGGCGGGTCGTTGCGCGGCGATTAAAAAATTGTAGCAACCAATCAGAATTAGGATTTCTTTATGAACCGGGAAGCTGATTGGTTCTTATTGGTGTGGGCGTATCCGTTTACCATTTTGTCTCTGGGGGAAAAAGCGTTTACGAATAAATATATATTGCATGCAGTGTTCATTACTAATAATGTTAGTTTTTAGTTAATAATGTAAATATTTGACTTGCTTACAGGTGTTATTTTTAAGTTGAGTTATGATGGACATGCCTGTAGACCAATGAGCTTTTAGAACGCGGTTTGATTGACACCACTGTAGCCGTGCTGTGGGGGGAAGGGGGTTGATGACGCCGCCATCTTGAAAAGTGCCGTCTTGATGGTGTAGTTATCTATATTTTTTGGCGCCTGTCAGAATCTGTTGTTATCGTCAACAGTTTATTTTTTCACCACTATCTGTATGTTTGTACTTAATTTTATTTTTATTTTTGGTTACACTTTTATCTTAAGAGTTCTTCCGGAGCTTCATGTCGGGATCTTAATCACTCTTTATCGGTAACGTAACTTGTTTTTTTTGTCTCGTACAGTTCTCGTTTTTCTGGCGAAGGGAGAGAGCTTAGCTTAGCATACTTAGCAAAGCTAACCATTTAGCTAGTTCGGGAAGCTTAGCATTAGTTCTTCCTTAGCAATCCAGGTTAAAGCTTTACCTCACGTTAACATTAGGAGCGGTACTAGATGTGTGGCTGTGTCCCAAATCCCTTGCAGTTGGCTGCATAGTAAACTCTGTAAGCGTTAGATACTGCCCTGTGTAGTGCACATGCGTAGGGAGGGTGGAGTGATTTAGGATTGGATACATGTTTCAGCTAGCTGTTTGTCAACGTAGCCGGTGAATTTTATGAAACGTTTTAAGGTGTTTTTCTTTCCTTTATATTATATAACGACATTATTATATATTTTATGTATTTAAACAAATATATATATAAAAAAAAACAACAATACTAGCCTAGCTAAAAGCCGCTATTGCTAACCGGGCCGGTCTGTCATAACTTTGACGTGACTAGCGTTAGCATTAGCTTGAGCAGCTAATGCCGGGGCCTCGCTATTTCAGAATCATCCGGGACAACTCAGTCTTCATAAGATTAAAAACATATTTAAAAATATTAAGCCCGATTTATTTAAGCTGCATTTAAACTTATTTGGTCGCTTTATAGTTCGCTGCAGTTAGCTGTGTTAGCTAATTCAGGTAGCTGGTGCTAGCTAGCAGGCTAGTTGTGCAGTTCTGCTGTAACACAGGAGGCTGTGACAGTGGGAGAGAATTTTTATTTAAGTATAATTTAGTAACTAAACTAGAGCTAAGCGTTTTACTTGGTACTGTATTCCTCTTTATTCTACTGAATAATTATTAAATGTTTTTTTGTGCGCACAGTAAGATTACAAATTAGTGACAGAAAATAAATAAAATGCTCTGTAGTATTCTTTAAATGATTTAATGGCTAAAAATAACACTTATATTTCAGTATTTATTTAATCACAATACTCACCTAAACCTTCATTACAGGCAGTGACGCTCCAGAGTTTACAGTTACTTTTAATGTTCATTTAAGTCAGTTCCTGTTCTCACTTACGTTATAGCAGCTATAAACACTCGCTCCCTCACCATCCCTCTCTCTATTCCCTCTCTCTATTCCCTCTCTCTATTCCCTCTCTCTATTCCCTCTCTCTATTCCCTCTCTCTGTTCCCTCTCTCTATTCCCTCTCTCTCTTTATTCTCTTCATGTTAATAAGACAAAAAAAACGCAGCTCATTGTGCTCCTCTGTCCTGAAGATGTTGAAAGTTTAAAGTTACAGCTTTATCTCTGTCTGTTACACAGCGCTGACACTGGAGACTCCTTCCTTACATGTTACTTAAACATCTTACAGAAAACACATCGCTGATAATTTAAATCTGTTTATTATCAGTGCAGCGTGTGCTGTACACGTCCCTGTGTGTGAGCCGTTACTATGGAAACGATAACGTATTAGAACGAGCGCGTTAATATAAACCTGCGCTACTGTCAGAGCCGCTGTTATAGAGAACTAATCACCACCTCCTGACCAATCACAGTCCAGAACTCAGCACGGTGTACAGGCGAAAATGTCCAAATAACTGGTATTTCTGTAAGTTTAATAAGAAACAAAAAGTGTTAAATTTATTGACATTAACTGTGTAACATAGACGTTACGTACCCAGAGTCTGGGTTATTGTGGCTTTGTGTGTACAGTAGTAGAAACGCATGTAAAGCTGTAACGCGTCACACTTAAAGAATTTCCAGCATTTAACATAATAATAATAAAATTAATAATGTTTTAATTCTTGCCTCAGTGTTGAGCTCTTTGTGATGAGTTTATTGCAGGGTTTAATGATTAATTAATCAAATTAATTCACTGTGAATGACTCACTAATTCTGTGTTTGGGTTTAAATGTATTAATTTCATTTAAATAATGAAATCTTAGTACAATTTTTTTTTCCTCCTTCATTCATAACAAGTAATAATCCAGTGCAGTGTGGTGTCTGTAAATAATTTATTTATTACTTATTTATTAAGCTGATGTTGTAGTGAATATCAGGGTGTGTATCTAATCACAGCTGTTTGTGTGTTGTGTTACAGGTGTGTGTTGAGTGTGTGTCCGTGGCCGAGGGGGGTGTGTGTGTGTGTGTGCGCGCGTGTGTATGTGTGTGTGTCTCTCTCTCTCTCTCTCGTACCCGCAGTGCCTGGAATGGGCCAGAAGTCCCAAAGAGCTTCAGCATTATTTTCTTTTTAATCAGATTTTTTTTACCCTCTGAGCTCCATCGCGCTCAGGTAGGACTACACACCTCTCATTGCATTATCAACATCAATTAAATATAGATTGATTTGTATGTAATATTAATATAAACATTCACACTGCACTGAGACACACACTGAATTCACCTTACTCGATAATGTCCTAATAATAATATTTCTGCTATAGTTATTGCTGTTAATTAATTATGTATTTATTTATATCAGCTTTTATCTGTTTAAATAAATATTCAAAGACAAAAGATTTAATTTGAAGTATAAAATTGAATCTACAAACACAAACCTTTTAGCTGTGCTGTGGTCTGTTATAAATAAATGTGATTAAATTCTGGTTTAGAGATCAGCCATAACATTAAAAACCCTGGCAGGTGATGTGAATAATGCTGATTATCTCATTACTATGTCACCTGTAAAGGGGGGGGGGTATATTTATTAGGCAGCAGGTGAACGGTCAGTTCTGGAAGGTGACGTGTTGGAAGAAGGAAAAATGGGCAAGCGTAAGGATCTGAGTGACTCTGACAAGGGAGAAATTGTGATGTCTAGACATCTGGGTCAGAGCTTCTCCAAAACAGCAGGTGTTGTGGGGTGTTCCCGGTATGTAGGGGTGAGTACCTACCAAAAGTGGTCCAAGGAAGGAGAACCGGTGACCCGGAGACAGGGTCATGAGCTCCCGAGGCTCACTGATGTGTGTGAGTAGAGAAGGCTACTTCGTCTGGTCCAATCCCACAGAAGATCAACTGCAGCACAAACTGCTGAAGAAGTTCATTCTGGATCTGATAGAAAGTAGTCAGAACACACAGAGCATCACAGCTTGCTTGCATATGGAGCTGCAGAGCGGTCAGAGCGTCCATGCTGATCCCCTGTACACCACCGAAATCTCCTACAATGGGCACGTGATCATCAGAACTGGACCATGGAGCAGTGGAAGAAGGTGGCCTAGTCTAGTGGATCAGGTTTTCTTTTACATCATGTGGAGGGCATGTGCGTCTCTTACCTGGGGAAGAGACGGCACCAGGATGCACTATGGGAAGAAGACGAGCCGGCAGAGGCAGTGTGATGCTCTGAGCAATGTTCTGCTGGGAAACCTTCGGTCCTGCGTTCATGTGGATGTTACTTTGACACGTACCACCTACCATCACCGACCTCCAAATTTCCCAGATCTCAATCCGATCCAGCGTCTGTGGGACGTTCTGGACTTAAACTTGCAGGACTTGAAGGCTCTGCTGCTAACGTCTTGGTGCCGGATACCACAGCACACCTTCAGAGGCCCTGTGGAGTCCACGCCTCCACGGGTCTGAACTGTTTTCGGGGCACAATGTTAGTCAGGTGGTTTTAATGTTATGGCTGATCTGTCTGTCTGTCTGTTTGTGTGTGTATAAAACAACAGACAGTAAGAATTTTAAGTTATTACTATTTTCGCATAATTTATATCGTCGGAAAGTTGGTAGTTATAAAGTAATAATAATGTTATAAAGTAAATATATTTACATTTAATATTATGTAATAATTAGACGTGAATAATAAATCTCTGCATTTTGTTATTCTTCAGTATTTTGTTGATGTAAAAGATCACACCAAGTCATTTTAAATGTTTAAATATATATATTTGAAGTTTTGTTTGACGTGAGTAGTCGCATGCTGATTGTGTGGCGTGTCGTCGTTTCACAGAAGAGCCATGTTTTGGAAGTTTGACCTGCACACGACCTCTCACATCGACACGCTCCTGGACAGAGAGGACTTGACCCTGAGGGAGGTGATGGACGAGGAGGACGTCCTACAGGAGTGTAAAGCGCAGAACCACAAGCTGGTGGACTTCCTGATCCGGCCGCAGTGCATGGTGGACCTGGTGGACTTCATCACGCAGGAGCCCTGCGACGATGTCGAGGAGAAAATCAAATACAAGTGAGCTCTCTACACTTCTGCAGATTAGCTTCATTAAAACGTTTACACCACAGCATGGTGGAATGCTCGAATCTGATTGGTCAGTATAAACAGCACGGCCTGGACAGAAGTTCCACCTGTAACATGAACACTAGGTTTATATTAACGCGCTCGTTCTAATACGTTGTACAGCAACTGGTCATTTACACGGAGGTTTACAGCCGACGCGCCACATAATCCAACACTAATAATAAAAAGAATAAAAATCGTCTGGTTTTACAATCATCGATGTGGGACGTTTTTGTTTGGAGACGAGAGAGAGAGAGAGAGACACGCCCACATGGTCCTGATCCGGCAGGAAACAAGATCGGCTGTAGTTAAAGCTAAATATATTTCTCAAATCTATCTTTTGTAACTGCCTGTTAAATCTTTTATTGCAGATCAGCTTTTAACGTTCAGAATTGGAGGCCCGAGTGAGCGCCGTGAGAAGCCAAGGGTCCGGCGCCTCTCTTTAAACCCTCTGTGCGCTCTCTCTTTCACACAGGAAGTGACTTATTAATACAACGTCTGAGGCTGTACAGATGCTAATATGTTGTCTTCTGGTCACATTTGTGTTTCAGTCTTACTGTGATGTGTGAGTACAGACTCTGCCCCCAAACCGCAGTGGATTTCGGTAGTGTATAAAGCGTGTAGGCACGGAGAGGTTAAAGGAAATAAGCGCGCACTAACGTCAAAATAAGCTGCAGAAATTTAACAACAAAAAAAAAAACAGGAGCAGGAGTGTGAGCAATGATGAACACGCAAACGAGCGTAGCTTCAGCGTAAAAGGCTGATGATTCTCTCGCCCAATTCCACAGGTACCCAAACATATCCTGTGAACTCCTCACGTCAGACGTCAGTCAGATCAACGACCGGTTAGGTGAGGACGATGGCTTACTCATGAAACTGTACGGGTTCCTGCAGAACGAGCCGCCGCTCAACCCTCTGCTAGCCAGCTTCTTCAGCAAAGTGCTGAGCATCCTCATCGGGAGGAAGCCGGACCAGGTGAGATCAACCTTCTCTCTCTGAACAGCAGCTTTCTGAAAGTGTGACGGGCTTCGTACACTTCTGTTAATTACCCTGAAGTGGACAGGTGAGGTGATGTCATCAGAAGAGGCCCAGATTTAAATAGCAGTGACGCATGTTTATCGACTGTTTTTATTTAAATTTTTTTATAGCTGTTGTAACGTAAGTGACAACAGGAACTAGGTTAAATGTAACTGCGAATGGATAAAACGTATGACCTGTCGTTCTATAAGCGAACAGAATTGTAATGTTTGAATTGCTGTGGTATAAGAGGAATAAAACGCTTGGGGACATGCGGTTATAGGAAAATAATCAGCTTCAAGGTGGTAAGAGTGACTTTGCTTATAAAGAATACAGCATCAAATGCAATTATTGAAATGTATTGTGTGTGTAGATTGTGGAATTCTTGAGAAAGAGAGAAGACTTTGTGGATCTGATGATTAAGCACATAGGAACCTCAGCCATCATGGACCTGCTGCTCAGGATGCTCACCTGCATCGAACCTCAGCAGCTCAGACAAGACGTTCTAAACGTGAGGATGCACCTCATCTACACCTCCGTTCACATCTGTAGTTACATTTACAGTTCTGTACTACTAGTTTATTGTGTGTGTGTTACCGCAGTGGTTGAACGAGGAGAAGGTGATCCAGCGGCTGGTGGACATGGTACAGCCCTCTCAGGACGAGGATGTGAGTCAGTTTTTAATTATTGTTGATGTGACAGAAATATCATATCACGACTCGACTCGGTGAAATCTGAAAGTACGGTGGTGTACAGGTTCGCTAGTGAAACATAAAAAATAAACTTTATTTAACGTCTTGAAAAGTTAACGAACACAACCAAAAGGACGATTTCATGGTTTTCATCAGTCGGACTTGTGATTGCGATTTAAAAAATGTTATAAAAAGATATCGTAACACCCGCGATATCTTAGAATAGTGTACTGTGACATGATTTATCGTGATGTTGAGGTCATGTGGTCGTGTCACACAGCCCTATAATTAATAAAGAAATAAAGATTGATTTGCTCGATATTTATCTTTATTTAAAAAAATTAATACGATTCAGCTTCATGGATCTGTGTATTTCTTATTTTTCATATTGTTATTTGTTTATTATTATTTTCCCACAGAGGCACTCGAATGCATCTCAGTCCCTGTGTGAGATCATTCGCCTGAGCAGAGATCAGATGTTCCAGGTGCAGGGTTCCTCAGAGCCTGACCCTCTGCTCGCCACACTGGAGAAGTAAGTCTCTCTCTCTCTCTCTCTCACACACACACTCACACACAGAGAGAGAGAGAGTAAGGTTACTGACTTGTGAATGGTAACACTAGTGCTGTTTCTCCCCCAGACAAGAGACTGTAGAGCAGCTACTGTCTAATATCTTCGACAAAGAGAAGAACGAATCTGCGATAGTCAGCGTGATCCAGATCCTCCTCACGCTCTTCGAGACACGGAGACCAGCGTAAGTGACCTCAGGGTGATCCTAGCAGGAAACTTCGTTCTTGTCACTTATAGTTTCGATTAGAGACGGTAGGGGCACTATATATAATATATTTATATTTATATATTTAAAATATAATAATCTAAGGATATATACCAAAGATATATATATATATATATATATACCAAGATATATACCAAAACCCAAATGAATGAGGAACTAATTCGTTTGGAAATCGTGTGAGATTTTACGAGTTGCGCTCTTGGCTTCGTTTTCAGGTTAGATTAGCCAAGCGAGCGGACTTTACTAGCTACGTACACTTAGCGGAGACACCTACCATCTCTTTAGGTTTCTGTAAAGCCAGTTTGTGATGGTGTGTGTCGTTTGTGCAGGTTCGAGGGTCACCTGGATCTCTGTCCTCCAGGAATGAGCCACCCGTCTTTCTCCGTTAATCAGAGCATCCTCGAGGCGGTCAGACCAAGACTGAAAGATTTCCATCAGCTCCTCCAAGAGCCTCCGAAGGTCCGAGTCCTTCCACAACAAAACATGAAATCAGACCTTAAAGCAAAACTAAGCTCAGTATGACAATAATCTGGTCACATTTCAATAAAAGTGTTTTCCAAACTGATAAAAGACAGAGCCTGAGAGATATTTGTTTAAAATATCAAACGTTTTCACTAGCTAACGTGTGTGTTGTTGTTGTTGTTGTTGTTGTTGTTGTTGTTGTTATTATTATTATTATTTTGGTTGATATCAGAAAACAGTGCTGAAGACGACGTGGGGTGTTTTGGACCCACCGGTGGGGAACACACGCCTCAACGTGGTGAGACTGGTGGCCAGCCTTCTACAGACCAACACACACGTCATCAACCAGGAACTCATCAACCTAAACATGCTGGGAATCATCCTCGTGAGTCTCTCACACACACACACACACACACACATGCGCAGACCAGGTTTTACGCCACGATTTCAAATTATAAAAGGGACATCATGAAAATGTAGTTTGTTAAATCTAGATAAATAAATAAGAGTTACACGTGACTACTTAAAAGAGAACTGTTATCGTTGGTGAAATGCTTGTGGTGTAAGAGGAATAAAACACCCGGGGACTTGCTCCATGTTATTAACACGTGTTGTGTTGTGTTTACAGGATATGTATTTCAAATACATTTGGAACAACTTCCTGCACATACAAGTAGAAATCTGTATAGCCATGATCTTAGCCATGCCTCCGACCCAGAACGACTCTGAGATCAACAGAGACGACGATCAGGAGCCGGTCCGAGAAAACATCCTCATCACACACGTGAGCGTCAGCCTTCGTTCACTACAACACGCACGCACGTATATACGTAACATTTTAATTTATTTTATTTGCTGTATTTTTTCCTCACAGCTTTTTCAGAAGTGTCGGTTGGTACAGAGGATCCTGGAGGCGTGGAGCTCTAATGAGAAAGAGCAGTGAGTCTGATCACTTCTGTCCTTTTATATCAGTCTTAAACTGTGTGTGTGTGTTTATGCACTCGGATTTTACACGTCTATACGAGGACTGTCACTTTCATACACGTTATACTGTATGTGTCAGTGTTCTCTCTCTCTGTGTGCATCTCTCTCTCTCAGGGCTGAAGGAGGGCGTAGGAGAGGTTATATGGGACATCTCACCAGAATCGCCAACTCTATAGTGCACAACAGTGATAAGGGTCCGAACGGAGTTCAGATTCAGCAGCTCCTCTCAGGTAGGAGTCAGTGTTGCTGCACACTGCATGCGGTGTGTTTACAGGTGTGTTTATGATCTGTAGTGATACTCCTGAGAGCTGAACGATAAGGACAGTATTTTGTCTTGCGTGACAAGTTGTCACAGTACACTCTTCTGACATATTGTGATACCTTTTTGTAACACATTTATATCCTCTACCACTTGAAAAACAGCTCTGTAGCCATGGCAACGGCTTAGGCGACACCCGTATTTACACGTACCCTATCGCAGGATCAGGACATAAGGAACGGCGTGGGTTTGTGTGGAGAAGTGATTTACTGGCCACGGCGTGGAAATGTTTTTAATTAAAAGCGACCGGGCGAGATAACACCTTCCTGTGTAACCATAGCAACAATGGTTGCTATTGGGGAGGTAGAGGGTGTCAGATATCTCAAAGTAACACTGGGCTGCTTTTTAAATATCCTTCTGTAGTAAAGGAAGAAAAACGTGTAAACGTGTCCTGGGGTTTAATGATGCACATGCAAACCTTCTACCAGTAGATTAACGTTTAAGGGTGCTCCTTAAAATCTGTGTGTGTGTGTGTGTGTGTGTGTGTGTGTGTGTGTGTGTGTGTGTGTGTGTGTGTGTGTGTGTGTGTGTGCGCGTTACAGAGCTCCAGGAGGATGAACGGGAAAGATGGGAGGCCTTCACCTCGGGGCAGTTAGCAGACACGAACAAGAAAAACACTGTAGATTTAGTAAGTTTTTTTTTGTCTGTGTGAGAGTTCCCTTGAAAGGATAAAAGATGTGTGTGAACATTTATATTATCAGTATCATAATAACTAATAATTAACAGTATTTGTTAATTAACAGTATTAATGTTATGTTTGCAGTATTTTAGTGTTAATTCTGTATTCATATGTAATTTATTTACAGTATGCATTGTGCTGTATTGTAATTTTTAAGAATAATTATTTATAGTTCTGTTAGAGCATTATTTCAGTATTGTACTTTTATTTCCGAGTTGTGAACAGAAGAAGAAATTTGCGTCTGCTGTAGCTGTAGCGCTGTGAACTCGTCAGTAACGCGTAGTTGTTTCCTGCAGGTTAATACGCATCACATTCACTCCTCCAGCGATGACGAGGGCGACTTTAAAGACGGCGGCTTTCACCACGACTCGTCTCTGCAGCAGGTAAAACTGCGAGCTTCAGCTGCATCACGTCATCTTTCATGTGTTAAACGTTATTAACGTGTAGAAATGTGCCGATAATCACCAATCCGCTATATTTTTACATTTATACTGTGTTCAGTTCTTCGGTTGTCAGAACCCTACAAGAGTTTCCAGTAAAAACCCTTTTTTTTTAGGAGGCTAAGAACCCTTAATGGTCTGGTGAACCATTAAAGAACCGAGAAGTTAAGCATTAAACACCCGGGGATTGAGGATTTGAGTTCAGTCAGTTATCGTATTGTGAATTAGAACCTTTTGCCAAATGCAGCGTTGAATGTAATGCCAGTGTATCCACTAGGGGGCAGTGCCACGTGATCTACAGCCCTATAAAACCTCACAGGTTATATTCACACACATCGCCACGCCAACACCACGTCACGCTTTCTGTAAATAAATCCATTGTACACCAATTAATTAATTATATAACTGTGTGGGAAGTGTAAGGGGGGGGGGCCTGATCTTCAAACATACATTAATGGTTCTTGGCTTCCAGAAAGATATTGGAACTATGTAGAACCCTTTCTCATAGGGAAACACTCTATGTAATGTTCTACATAGAACCTCTAAGGGTTCCTCCACCAGAGGGACAACCGAAGAAGTCTTAGGAGTGTATCAGTGAAGAAGCGTTTGTGATTTTTTTTTTTTAATTATTTTTTATTTATTTATTTATTTATTTTGGATGTTTATTTAAAAAGGAAGCTGCCGTTAAAAAAACATTTTGTTCCGAATTTGTGTTTAAATTTTTAATACATGACGATGCTAATATTGTTAAATTGTGCTGCAGTGTGAAATGCTAAAGTTCTACCACTAAAGCAATGTTTATTAAGCCTAACCTGTGCGTGCGTGTGTGTGTGTGTGTGTCTGTCTGTCTGTCTGTGTGTGGGTGTGTGTGTGAGAGAGAGAAAGAGAGACCGCTGATGTTTTAGTCACAGTTAGAGTGTGTTGTGAAGTGAATCATTTAAAGGTGTTTTTATGTCGAGACTATATCATTATCGCTGGTCCTGGGCTTTGCCAGGCCTTTTCTGATTATCAGATGCAACAAATGACGTCCAATTTTATTGAGCAGTTCGGCTTCAATGACGAAGAGTTTGCGGATCAGGACGATGTGGTGGAGTGAGTACCCATCCTGCATGATCCTTCCCTTTCACACGGGGACCTGACAGAGCGGGTGGTGGGGGTGGGAACGCTGCTGCTGCGCCGGGACAATCAGGGATACAACTTGAACATTTATTCTGATTTATGGGGAATTTAACCAAAAATGAAATGTACAGGATTGAAACTCTTTACTTGTGTTTATAGTCAGACGAGACCGGCGGCGTCTGGAGCTAACGAAGATAATTATCGCCTGTAGTTCAGTGTGCACAAATCACACAGCACGTCGTTTGATACTTTTATTCTTTTTATTTTGTCAAATAAATACAAAAAACAATAAAAAGTAAATAAATTAAATAATTTTAAAAAACGACATGAAAAAATAAATAAAATATTTAAAATATGCGATATTAATAAAAACAAATAAAAAGCACACACATAATATTGTTAAACTGTGGAATAATGCGAAATATACAAAATTATACATTTAAAAAAAAAAGTGTCGCATTGTTGTGGACAAAGACTCACAGACCGAGTACTACTCAATGGATAAGACAAATGTTGTCCAGCCTTCCGTTAGAAAGGATAACTTGCATATTAAAATATAAACAGCAAATATTTCAAAATACTTGGAGCCCTTTCATTGATTCATATTAAGGATTTGGATTTAACAGATGAGGGAGTGGATGATTAATATTTGTGGACAGTGCAGGTCCCGACTTTGTAAACTTGATATCCTTCAACATATTTTTGCTTCATTTTGTATTAATTATGATTATAAAAGTCAAGTGTGAATAGATAATCATCTGCTAGAACAGGAGGAGCATTCTTGTCCTGAGTGTTTGGTTTTTTCTTTGTTTTATATATATATATATTTTCCAGAGTAACTGCAGAGTTTTTGTGGCTGTATGGAATTTGTATGAATGTAAAAGGCTGCATTTCAAAGTGTTATGAAGTCAAAAATAAAAATATTGTGGAAAAATCAATGATTTAAAAAAAAAAAAAAAAAAAAAAATCATTAATAAAAAATAAAATGATGCATTTAATAAGTAACTGAACAAGAAATAAAAATCATTGTGAAATATTAGCAAGAAATTTAGTTATTTAAAAAAAAATGCATAAACACTATGTATTATACGATTCTCTAGATCACTTCTGACATATAACCCCGCCTTCCAACTTTAGGCCACGCCCCGACACAGGTCTGCCTGGCCTTTGCTGTGTCCTCGAGACTTTTTGAGCTTTGGCTGTTTATATATTTGCGACTTTGATTACAGACAGTGGCGCGTCATACGGAGTCTGATGGACACGTGTGCTATGATTTACGTTAGTGTGATAAACCGATTAGCGGCGTTAGCGTCGTCGCTCCGACGCAAACTCGGACTCGCACACCGAGCACGTCTCGGTTGATCGGCTGCATCTGATGTAAAGAGGACATTTAGACTTTATTGACATTTCATTTTTGGCTGAATTGTTGCTTTCTGTGTAGGAAATCTCAGTCCACTAACCAAGATCTGCTTTTATTTCATCAGTCATTAAAATATACAAGATTTGCACTATGTAAAAGTTCATATAAACCTGTGCTGCTGTTCTTGAAAACTAATCAACTCCTTCTGACCAATCAGACACAGTCTGCTGTAATGAAGTTCATACTGTGTTGTTTTTTTTGTTGTTGTTGTTGTTTTTTGTTTTTTTTACTTTGTGCGCTTGTTTAAATTACAAACTAATTAACATTCGATTTGACGTCATCTCTGATCACTGTTGTGATCTGTAACTTAACCTTCGCCTGCTAAGACGTTCTCACCATGTGCACGTTTGCGTTGTTTCTATAGCGACCGATGTACATTCATTATCTCAGTCATGTACGCGGTCTGTCAAGTTTGTTCCAAAACTCATGTTTGATAACTGATGGAATACAAGCAACTCCTATGGTAGTGCTGTGCATTATGGGTATTTCTCTGTAGATCTCCATATTGGATCAGTTTCAGAAGCATTGTGTAATTAATTATCGCTGAATACGATCGCTAACGGTTAGCTTGTTGGAAAACTAATCCTGTCTGAATATGTATTATGTAAACCCCCCCCCCCCTTCGGAGTCATACTATTATCACTCAGTCATGGTGATGGTTAGGAGGCCTGATAGGATGATGATACACACCATCTCGCACGCTTGCTGAACACACACACGCACGTTTGAAGTAAACTAATCCCGTCTGTATATTACTAAAATAATTATTTCCAGAACATTTGCAGTGGTGTTGGGATCTAATATGGAAATCTATGCAATGTTTAATGAGCTGTCTTGCTGAAGTACTTTGTTGGGTTGTGTGGTGTTGTTTTAATGAAGGTGTGTGTGTGTGTGTGTGTGTGTGTGTGTGTGTGTGTGTGTGTGTGTGTGTGTGTTTAACCGATTTTAACTGAACTAAACTCTGTTCTCTTTAACCTTTCAGTATTCCCTTTGATAGAATATCAGACATCAATTTTTCCTTGAATACAAATGAGAGTGTAAGTATGTGATGTGTTTTATTCCACCACCGTGACCTTGTGCACTAACACGTGACCTCACACACGCACACGTGACCACGCACACGTGACCTCAAATCCATTTCACTAACAATTTAATATTGATGCACTGCTCTGTTTTCTACTAATGTGGTCGCTTGTTTAGATAAACTGTAAACACTTTGATGTTAAACTGGTGTGTGTGTGTGTGTGTGTGTGTGTGTGTGTGTGTGTGTGAGTGATCACCACTAAAATTAAACACGCACTCTGCTCTTCCAGTTGAACTTTAGAAAGATTATAGTCATCACACACAATGGAGGTTTTGATTATTGGCACATGTGTGAGATAAAATGGAGAGAATTTTATAGAAAGAAATAAGAAATATAAAATTGTAGTTAAATGATGCCTTTTCTAAAAACTGAAGTCATTTGCCATCTTTACGTTTTTATCTGTGAACTTCGTAAGAGGCTTCTTTTTGTTTTATTTCTTTTTCTGTTTCTTGTCCTTCTGCACCTCCTTTCTTTCCTCTCTTTTTTTTCTATTTTCTTCCTGTACTTTTCTTTTATTCTTGTTTTGTCTTTTCTGCTTCTGTTTCTTCTTGCCCTTGTAAAGTAAAGTGAAAGAGGTGAAGGTTTAAATTTGAGCTCTACACCTTTTGTGCAACATTCATTTTTTTATGTTTTATTTTTATCAAATCTGTTGCTTTGAAACAGAAATGCACGGCCTCAACCTCCACTGCGTTTTTGACAGCACTCTGAGAGTGTAGTATGTTAATGTGTGTGTGTGTGTGTGTGTGTGTGTGAGACAGGCAAACATGGCTCTGTTTGAGGCGTGCTGTAAGGAGAAGATCCAGCAGTTTGAGGACACGGGCTCAGACGAGGAGGACATCTGGGACGAGAAGGATGTGACATTTGCTCCTGAAGCTCAGAGACGCTCCAGGTATGTACCGCTTTTAGCTCCACCCACATGTACCTGGGTGAGACAGGGATTCAGCACAGTTCGTCAGCTGGTGGGAACAGTGAAGTGGAGGGTTATGGGTAATTTTCAGATTCATGACACTGTATGGAAACAACTGTTAGGTGTTTAATCTCTCTCTTCCCCTCACCTCTCTCTCTCTCTCTCTCTCTCTCTCTCTCTCTCTCTTCCCCTCACCTCTCTCTCTCTCTCTCTTCCCCTCACCTCTCTCTCTCTCTCTCTCTCTCTCTCTCTCTCTCTTCCCCTCACCTCTCTCTCTCTCTCTCTTCCCCTCACCTGTCTCTCTCTCTCTCTCTCTCTCTCTCCCCCTCACCTGTCTCTCTCTCTCTCTCTCTCTCTCTCTCTCTCTCTCCCCCTCACCTGTCTCTCTCTCGCTCTCGCTCTCTCTTCCCCTCTCCTGTCTCTCTCTCTCGCTCTCTCTCTCTTCCCCTCACCTGTCTCTCTCTCTCTCTTCCCCTCACCTGTCTCTCTCTCTCTCTCTCTCTCTCTTCCCCTCACCTGTCTCTCTCTCTCTCTCTCTTCCCCTCACCTGTCTCTCTCTCTCTCTCTCTCTCCCCCTCACCTGTCTCTCTCTCTCTCTCGCTCTCGCTCTCTCTTCCCCTCTCCTGTCTCTCTCTCTCGCTCTCTCTCTCTCGCTCTTCCCCGCTCCTGTCTCTCTCTCTCTCGCTCTCTCTTCCCCTCTCCTCTCTCTCTCTCTCTCTCTCTCTCTCGCTCTTCCCCTCTCCTGTCTCTCTCTCTCTCGCTCTCTCTTCCCCTCTCCTCTCTCTCTCTCTCTCTCTCGCTCTTCCCCTCTCCTGTCTCTCTCTCTCTCTCTCTCTCACACTCTCTCTTCCCCTTTCCTGTCTCTCTCTCTCGCGCTCTCTCTCTCTCGCTCTTCCCCTCTCCTGTCTCTCTCTCTCTCGCTCTTCCCCTCTCCTGTCTCGCTCTCTCTCGCTCTCTTCCCCTCTCCTGTCTCTCTCTCTCTCTCGCTCGCTCTCTCTTCCCCTCTCCTGTCTCGCTCTCTCTTCCCCTCTCCTGTCTCTCTCTCTCTTCCCCTCTCCTGTCTCTCTCTCTCTCTCTCTCGCTCGCTCTCTCTTCCCCTCTCCTGTCTCTCTCTCTTCCCCTCTCCTGTCTCTCTGTCTTCCCTTCTCCTGTCTCTCTCTCTCTCTCTCTCTCTCGCGCTCTCTTCCCCTCTCCTGTCTCTCGCTCTCTCTTCCCCTCTCCTGTCTCGCTCTCTCTCGCTCTCTTCCCCTCTCCTGTCTCGCTCTCTCTCTCGCTCGCTCTCTCTTCCCCTCTCCTGTCTCTCTCTCTCTTCCCCTCTCCTGTCTGTCTCTCTCTCTCTCTTCCCCTCTCCTGTCTCTCTCTCTCTCTCTTCCCCTCTCCTGTCTCTCTCTCTCTCTCTCCCCCTCTCCTGTCTCTCTCTCCCCCCTCACCCGTCTCTCTGTGTGCATCAGGAGCTCAGGCAGTACAGACAGTGAGGAGAGTACAGACTCCGAGGAGGAGGATGTGAAGAGAGACCAGTTTGAGGCCTCGAACCCAGCTGCTGATGACCGTATGGAGGTGGACAGTGGAGAAGGTGACAGGAAATGACATCACAGTCTCCCTCACCCCTGCTGATGGGTTTCACTATAATTATTCTCTTAAACATAATTAATCATCATTATTATTTTTGTTTCAGGCCCCGCCTGGACGGCCAGCTTTGACGACGTCCCCATGGAAACTGGAGGCTCGTCGGCCCCACCCTCTTCCACCCCCTCCTCATGGAGCACGCCCACCAACACCGTCGCCACGGAAACGGGCTGGGCCAACTTCTCCAGCTTCACTCCAGTCAGGTGAGCGATCATCATGCACTGAATTGATAATTCTAGTGATACCTGGTGATGTGGGGTATGTCCTGTACATGTCCTGTCCCTGGACAGATTCAATTAACTATAGACTCTTAAATAAATAGTTCTTACAAAAGGCGTTTGATCTCCACAGCCCTAAAGACCCCCTGAGGAGCAACTCCCCAGTTGCCATGGAGACGAGTGCAGAGCCGGCAGACCCTCTGGGCGTTAACGCTCCCGCAGGTAAGCAAACACCTCCGATGTAATGACCCATTCAGTTTCTATGAAGACGGGATAAAAATCTGCGCAGGGGATTGTGGGAACGTGGGTTTATACTCACACACTCTCTCTCTTCTCCACTCGTCTCAGCAACGTCTCAGTGGGATGCGTCTCCTCCTGCTGTTCAGTCCAGAGTTAGTGATGTGGACGAGGAGGCGGTGGTGGACCGCATCACTGAGACGGTCACTAATGGCTCCATGAAGGAAACACTCAGCCTTACTGTAGACGCCAAAACCGAAACTGCTGTGTTCAAGAGGTGTGTACATACATTACCACACACACACTGTTTCTTTTCTTCCTTTGCTCACTGTGTCTGTATATGTGTCTGTTTTTCTCTGTATTTCTTATACATCTCATCTGTCTGTCATCTGTGTATACACTCTCTCTCTCTCTCTCTCTCTCTCTCTCTCTCTCTGTCTCTCTCTCTGTCTCTCTCTCTCTCTCAATAGTGTAACTAGGGATTATTATTGCTGTAAGTGTGTACAGACAGCAGATATGCGTGTGCGCGCAGGTGTGAGAGTAGTGTGTGTGTGTGTGTGTGTGTGTGTGTGCGCGCGTGTGTGAGTAGTAGTGTTGACCATGCGCTTCCTCTTTCTCTCTGCGTGCGTGGGGGATCAGAGTGTTGAAATCCTATCGGTATGTACAGGAGGAGCATTGTCTGTGTTTACATGTGCGCTGTTCAGTCCTCACACACACACTCACACACACACTCACACACACTCACACACTCTCATGTTCACTTGTGGTTCTCCATCTGCATGTGTCATATCAGGTCACGGGATAAAATAACGCCGTCACGTAACGTCCAGACAGCAATTCATAGCATTTCACTTTTTTTCCTAAATGATTTACCTGGTAGTCCAGCCCTAATAATAATAATAATAATTGTTTTTAAACTGTGTAGTTGGATTAAATTATTACTGTAACGAGGTGAATACTCGCGAATATTGAGTACTGAACACGCTGTTCTGATCCAGACCACGCAGTATTGTTTACCCTGTAATGTACGTTTAAAAATGCACACGTGTTAAAATGACGTGTGGCACAAAACATTGACTCTATAAACGTGTGCGCGCGCTCAGCGTAAACGTTCGTATAAAGTACATTAATCTCTCCACAATCGAAGTACGCTCTATTTAAACTTCATTTAAATGTGGAGATGGAGAGTTACTTGCATCTTTAATTAGACATATCAAATAATCTTAACTAATCAGTCTCTAATCAGTTTGGATTAATTGATTGACGATAATAATAATAATAATAATAATAATAATAATAATAATGCCTCATTTATAGTAAGGAGTGTAAATGGATGGTCAAGTTTATCAGCACATAATGCTAATTTACCCAAATCAGAAAGCAGTGTGGAGAAGATTGTGCTCGGCCTGTTCTCTTCTGCTGGTGTGTAGAATCAGGTGAGGTGGTGTTTAGGGCGAGGTTAAAGCCGTGCAGCAGTTCGGGCCCGGGAGTGTGTGTGGTGGGGAAATAAAACACAGCACTTTTGAGTCACAGAAACATGGGAACTTTTATTAGGTCACAGTCATTAATGGTTTCATCATATAAATACTAGGCATGTGCTTATCATCGGTTATAATCATAATCTCTATCACGCACACACACACACACACACACACACACACACACACACACACATACACTGCAGACCTGCCGACCTTTGCGCATTTTGAGTCGGAGTCTTGTGTTTTAACATCTACGTCCAATAAAAACAGCAGATGAGCCGATGATGGAATGATTGACTGTTGCATAGCTGTTTTGAAATTTTCAATATTAACAGGAAGCCCCGCCCCTTCCCTCTATCTCACTTCAGTATTCTCTCTCTCTCTGTCAACTCGGTTTTCCTGCTTGGAAGACGACGCTGACGTGGCGTCCTCACTTTCTCTCATGTAAACAGATAATGTATTGAGATCATTAACGTGAAATAAAATGTGTGTGTGTGTTCCACTTGGATAACGTTAGACACAGGGGCAGAG